>NW_007729152.1:141292-189475 GCF_000696425.1 Galeopterus variegatus
GCGGGGGCGCCACCGCGCTCCCAAGCGGCGCACTGTAGCAGTGCGCCACCGGGCCGGCCCTGCACTTCCATTTTCATTACAACACTGTTCACAATAGATAAGAAATGGAATCAACCTCAATGTCCATCACCAGGTGAATGGATAAAAAAGCTGAGGTATATATACACAATACAGTACTATCCAGCTATAATGAAAAAACAAAATTCTCTCATTTGCAGCAATATGGATAGAACTGGAGACCATAATGTTAAATGAAGTAAGCCAGTCACAGAAAGGCAAATACCACATGATCTCACTTGTATGTGGAAACTTAAAAAAAAGTAAGAAAAGTGATTCTCATAGAAGTAACCAATAGAATAATTAGAATAATCATTACCAAAGATGGGGGAAAGGTGGAGCAAGGGGGAAGGAAGTAGTGGGTTTACTGCTACAAAGTTGTGCTAAATACCTAAGTGAATAAATGTACAGTATATGCATGCATTGAAACAACACACTGTTTCCTGCAAATATGTACAATTAAATGTTAAAATAAAATTTAGTAAAAAGAGAAAGAAAAATGTTTAGTATAAAATAGAACCACAGTGGATACTCACAACAATCAATCCCCTCTTTAATTACCTTACACATATCCAAAGATATACCTACAGTCCAAGAATGCCTCTGCAATCATAAAAAAATGCTAAAGAAGAAAAATTACATGATTATATCAATACATTAACTAAAACAATAAAAAAGAACACATTTATTCATTCAACATAAAAATCCTCAGCGAACTAGGAATAAAAAAAGGAAACTTCCTGGCTTAATGAAGAACATCTACAGAAAATCTCTTGCTTTCATACTTTATAATGAGAAATTAGATGATTCCCTTTTCAGATTAGGAACGAGGCAATCCTTTTCTCCATCTAAGTACTAACCAGACCTGACTCTACTTAGCTTCTGAGATCAGAAGAGATTGGGCACATTCAGGGTGGTATGGCCATAGATCCACCAATCCTTTTCTACAATATAATGGTACTACTAGCTTGATGACTTTTTTTAAATGTAAAAAAATCCCTAAGAATTAACAAAACAAGCATATGAAGAAAAACAAGTCCCACAAAACTCCTGTAATTAATAAGGAATTATAGAAAGACTGTATGATACAGAGATATGCAAAACAATACAGGATATATGAAAGTGAATTGGTTTTTTATGTATCAGTAATGAAAAATTAGAATTTGAAATTAAAAATAAAATGTCATACACATTAGTATTCCCAAAACTGAAATACTTTGATATAAATCTAACAAAATATGTCTAAGATCTATATCAGGAAAATGGTAACACTCCGATTAAAGAAATAAAAGCAGAAATAAATAATTGTAGAAGTACTCCACACTTATATTTTGAAAGATTTAATATTGTGTGTCAGTTCTTCCTAAATTGATCTATAGATTAACTGCAATTGCAATAAAAATATAAGCAAGTTGTTTCATGGATATTGACAAACTGATTCCAAAATTTGCAAGGAGAAACAAAAGACCCAGAATAGCCAACACAATAATGAGTGAGAAGAAGGAAGTCAGAGAATTGACACTACCAGATTTTAAGGCTTGCTATAAAGGTACAATAATAAAGAAAGTGTAGTACTTACAAAAGAATAGACAAATAGGTCAATAGATCAGAATAAACAGCTCATAAAAATCCCACACAAATATAGTCAACCAATCTTTGCCAAAAAAGCAAAGCTAATTCAATGGAGAATTATAGTCTTTTCAACAATTGGTACTGGAACAACTGGAAATTCACATACAAACAAATGAATCTAGACACAGACTTTATACCTTTTCCAAAATTTAACTCAAAATTGATCATAGACCTAAAGGTAAGATGTGATACTAAAAAATTTCTTGAAAATAAAACAGGAGGAACCCTAAATGACCTTGGGTTAGGTAATAAACTTTTAGTCACACAAAAGGCACAACCCATGAAAGATATAATTGATATCAGACTACATTGAAAATAAAATAAACAAAAAACCCTTCTGTTTTGTGAAAGGCAATGTTGAGAGAATGTAAAGACAAGCCACAGACTGGGAGAAAAGAAGACAATAAGAAAATAAACCACCCAGTTATAAAATGGGCGAAAGATCTAAACAAGACATGTCACCAAATAAGATAAACAGATGAATCTCACCTGATCATGTTGTATAATTCTTTTGATGTGTTGTTGTATTCTGGTTGCTAATATTTTGTTGAGGATTTTTGTATATATATTCATCAAGGATATCAGCCTGTAATTTTCTTTTCTTGTTGCATCTTTCTTGTTTTGGTAATAGGATGATGCTGGCCTCATAGAATGAGTTTGGGAGCATGGTTTCTGTTTCAAATTTTGCAACGGTTTGAAGAGAAGTGGTATTAATTCTTTTCTAAAGGATTGATAGAATTCTGCTGTAAAGCTATCCGGTCCTGGGCTTTATTTAGTTGGAAGATTGCTGATTACTGCTTCAATCTCCTTGCTTGTTATTTGTCTGTCCAGGGATGCAAAGTTGGTTCAACATATGCAAGTCAATAAATGTGATGCACCACATCAACAAAAACAAGGACAAAAACCATGATTATCTCAATAGATGCAGAAAAAGCATTCAACAAAATTCAACATTGCTTCATGATAAAGACTCTCAGCAAATTATGTATAGAAGGAAATCATCACAACTTAATAAAAGCCATTTACAACAAACCAACTGCAAATATCATTCTGAACAGGAACAAGACAAGGTTGCCCACTCTCACCACTCTTATTTAACATGGTATTGGAAGTACAAGCCAGAGCAATCAGGCAAGAGAAAGAAATAAAGGGCATCCAGATTGGAAAGGATGAAGTCAAATTATCCCTGTTTACAGATGATATATTCTTATATATAGAAAAACCTGAAGACTCAACCAAAAAACTCTTAGGGCTGATTAACAATTTCAACTTCAGTAACATTGCAGGGTACAAAATCAACACCCACAATCAGTAGCATTTTAATATTCCAGTAATGAACTAGCAGAAATAGAAATCAAGAAAGCAAGCCCTTTTACAATAGTTACCAAAAATATAAAATACCTAGGAATCAACTTAATCAAGGAGGTGAAAGATCTCTACAATGAGAACTACAAAACACTACTGAAAGAAATATAGGACACAAAATGTTGGAAGGACATACCATGCTCTTGGATGGGAAGAATTAACATAGTGAAAAGGTCCATTCTACCCAAAGCAATCTACACAGTCAGTGCAACCTTCATCAAAATACCAAAGACATTCTCCACAGAAATAGAAAAAGCAATCCTAGCATGCACAGGGAGTAATAAAAGACCCCAAATAGTGAAAGCAATCCTGAGCAGAAAAATAGTTGGATGCATAACACTACCCAATTTCAAATTATATCACAAAGCTATTGTAACCAAAACAGCATGGTATTGGCATAAAAACAGTGTCTCAGACCATTGGAAAAGAATAGAAAACCCAGGAATCAACCCACATACTTACAGCCAACTGACCTTTGACAAAGGCAACAAGAACATACATTGGGGAAAAGATTTCCTCTTCAGTAAATGGTGCTGGGAAAATTGGACATCCAAATGCAGAACAATGAAACTGAACCTGTAGCTCTCACCATATACCAAAATCAACTCAGAATGGATTTAAGACTTAAATATAAGACCTGAAACCATAATATTACTAAAGGAAAATATAGGAGATACACTCCAGGTAGTAGGATTAGGCAAAGACTTTACAAATAAGACCCTAAAAGAACAAGCAACGAAAGAAAAAATAAACAAATGGGATTATGTCAAAAAGTAAAAAAAAGCTTATGCACAGGGAAAGAAACAATTGATAGAGTAGAAAGACAACTGATGGAATGGGAGAAACTATTTGCAAACTATATATCTGACAAGTGATTAATATCCAGAATATACAAAGAACTTAAACAAATGTACAGTAAAAAGACAAATAATCCAATTTTTAAAATGGAGAAAAGGAGATGAATAGACCTTTTTCAAAGGAAGACATACAAATGGCCAACAGGTACATGAAAAAATGCTCAACATCACTAGTTATCAGGGAAATGCAAATTAAAACTACATTGCAATACTACTTCACCCCAGTTAGACTGGCCATTATTAAAAAGACCAAGAATATCAAATGCTGGCAAGGATGTGGGGAAAGGAGAACTTTTCTACACTGCTGGTAGGACTGTAAATTAACATAGCCATTATGGAAAACCGTATGGAGGTTCCTCAAACAACTACAGATAGAATTACCATATGATTCAGCAATCCCACAACTTGGTATATATCTAAAGGAATGGAAATCATCACATCAAATGGATACCTGCACTCCCATGTTTATAGCAACTGTGTTTACAGTAGCCAAAATATGGAACCAACCTTAGTGTCCATTGACAGATGACTGGATAAGGAAAATGTTGTGTATATACACAATGGAATACTACTCAGCCATAAAACAGAATAAAATTCTGCCAGTTGCAACAACATGGATGAGTCTGGAGCAAATTATTTTAAGTGAAGTAAACTAGACAAGGAAAGAGAAATACCACATGTTCTCATTTATAACTGCATGCTAAGAATAAAGGCAGGAAGGAAGGAAAGAAGATAAAGACCATAACAATATGTTGAACTTTCAGATGGAGAGAACAACTTCAGGATACCTACAGATAAACATTCATTAATTGTTCTTTAAAATAAGTTACATAGTTGTTTAAGTTTCTGATTTCTATTTTTTGGACATAAAGAAGGTTGTGGTTTAGTTTGAGGGCCACAAGATGATGAGGCATACAAAGTTTAGTGTTGTCACTTACTAACTACCTATGTGACCTTAGGCCAGCCACTTAGTTTTCTAAACCCCCGTTTTCTCTTTGGTGGAATGCAGATAACAATCTATCTAGCTATTATCAGTAAGATTGTTGTTATCAAAAGATGAATATGGATATGAATGTCCGGTGGTTTTCATGCAAACTCAGGAGTTTCAGCTAAAAATTTTAATTACCACCACACTTCTCAAACAGATTAAAATGGTAGCTATATAATCAAGAGGTTCTATGCCAAGACTGTTCTTTGGATAGGACAGCTAAAACGCCTGCCTTACATCCTATGCTTGTAGGAAATGGGGAGCAAGCCAAGGCAGCATTAAAACTCACTTTTCTTGATGTAATTAAAATTCAGTTTTGAACTTTCAGTCTTTAATTATACCACAAGAATCCTATGAAAGTTTCAAAATGCATAGTCTCTCTTCAAGTGTGGTTATCTTGGGCAGCTGCCTTGGATTAGTTGCCACAGGCCCCACTCCCTTCTGGAGACAACGCTCCTATATGACTTAAGCACATGTAGAATTGCTTACAAAATGGACAAAAGAGGGTATAATGCAAATTTCAAATGTTATACAGATATATAGAATTTTTTTAATGAAAGGGTTTTTTAATGTTTTTTCTCTATACCTATCATTACTGTCTCATGTTTGAAACAAATCTGTGTCATAATAACAGTAAGGTATAAATAATTTGAGCTTCTAGTACACCAGGTACATTTCTGACCATTTAACTTGACTGATCCCCAAATCCTTCATTTGAAAATATGAAATAGTTCATCCAAAAGGAAGATAGCTGAAATCATTGTTGGAATCAAATATTACTTCATTAGCTTGAAATTAGGTTGGGTACCTAGCTTGAAATTCAAATTCACAAGACATTCATATTCAAATGTAAATTGAGTGAATTACTAAATGAAAATTGTTTAGATATGCTTAGAGAAGAAGGAAGACAGAACTGAATGGCCTTGCCACATGAGTAACAGTGGAAAGAAAGTTGGGGTGATACTTTTTCCACTTGCATACCCATGTTTAAGCATTAGTAGTTTTAAATCAGTTCTGGATGACTCTGAGTCTTTGACTTCTTTATTATTTTCAGTTAATGAAATCATGTGTCTAGCATTTCTTTATATGAGTTTTATGCTCTATATTCTTTCTTAATACCCATTAGCCAAGTGTTTTTTCCCTTATGCCCAAGGAAGAGTGGGGAAAGAAGGGTGACATGCATTAACAGAAATACAGAAGGCAGGGGTAAGATCACTACACTTCAGATTTCCCATTCTCTATTTAGTAAAAATAAAAGTCCTTGAGGGAAAAAATATCTAATTTATCCTCATATCTTGCCCTGTTCTTCACATCCCAGCATCTAGCATGGTGTTTAGAATGCAAAGAATGCTCAGAGAATGCACAGAATGCTTGTCCAATAGAACCTAGAGAAGAACAATCTATTTTCTCAGTCAAAATGAAGTCATCAGCTAATACGAGAATATATCCTATTTCTAAGGATTATTCAGGCTGTGTACATTAGTAAAAATTCCATATTTTGTTCCAAAGATTTATATTCCTCTCTCAGAGCTAGGAAGTTTCAGTTAACCATCATTGTATGAACATTGGCTTTGGAGATAGAAAGGCACAAAATCAAACCCAACTTTACCCTTCACAAAGTGTATGGACTTGGAAAATTCATCATTCCCTTTGAGTGACAGCTTCATCTGCAAAATGGAAAAAATAATGGTATCTAGCTGATAGGAACGCAGAGGATTAACATGAACCAAGTTATGTAAATAGTTTAGTAGCATTCAACTCAATAAGTAGTAGTTGTTTTCATAATTATCATCATTTTCCTCCAGATCATCTTATTGAACTAGATAGCATTAACCTACCAAGTCTTTTTTTTTTTTAAACCTAACCAATTGCACATAACAATTTTTAAGATGTTTGAGCAATTGAACTTTCAAACAAAGGAGAAAAAAAGCATACTAATTATTGGCTAGGGATACAAGGTGGTATTTTATTAATTCAAAGCATTCAGATCCAATAAGCACACTCCAACAGCAATTTTAAAAAGTGGAAGTTTGGTTAACAAGAAAGTAGAATCACGTTAAGAACAATTGTTGGAGAATAATTCCTACCTTACCTCTTATTTTAAGTTTCCCTAAAAACATTTATTCATTAATTTGTTTATTTATTAATTCAAAATATATTTGAGTGTCTGCTATGTGTCAGGTACTGTTCAAAGTACTTCAACGTATGGAGACAAAGAAGATACCTACCTTTATGGAGTTTACATTCAGAAGGGATAGACAGACAGTAAACAATAAAAATAATAAATATTTCAATTTACAGTTTGTAATAGGTGATAAGTACTAATGAAAAAGTGAAAGAAGAACAACTATGGACTCGGTTTGAGAGGTCAGGGTAAGCCTGACTGAGAAGGAGACATGTGGACAAATATTTAAAGTGAATATAGCTAACTATGAGAACAGTACTCAGGGAAGGGGAACTGTCAAATCCTGGTCAAAAACATTCCAGCATGTAAGAGGAAGTACAAAGAGGCTAGTGCAGACAGAGTGTGCTGGGAAAAAAATAGTAGGGGATAGGGGAAAGAGAGGTATGGGAAGACAGGTCATGAATGATCTTGCAGGCCTAAGGACAAAGGATTTTTCTTTCCCTGTCAAGCAGAGAAGCATCACAGGATATTGTCTAAGCACTGTGTCCAGTATGAGGCTTAAATTTTATCATAAATATGAGAAATCAAGATAAAGTTACAAGACAAAAATGATCAACCATTTATTTATTGTTTGAATAATTAAGTAATGTAATTGAGATTACATAATCTGTAAGAGTGATATGGGAGAGGGGGGCGGAAACTAAGAAAGGTTGAGAAGATGTAGTACTAGGTCATATATATGCCTGAAGAGGAAAGAGACAAAAATGAAGCCTAGAAAAAATATTTAATTTGGATTTGATTGAATAAATCTTTGCCAACTAGGAATATGCATTAAGACAGTTGACAAGGAGGGTTTTAATATTTCTCTCATTCTTTATAAGTAAATCATAATTTTTTATTATCATTGCATTTGAAAAAGCAATCAAGATAAAGCCAAAGCCAAAATCATAAATGTGGATCTAAAGTTATCCAACGGGGGGAATAAAATGATGATCTTCCAAACAGAAATGACAGTGAACTATTAATTTATTGATAAATATAGAATATGAAATTACACTGTGCTTAATAATATCCACCTTCCAGGAAATATAAAGAAATAAAGAGGGAAAAGGCCAGGGTATTCAAGAATTTCTGATTCACTAGGATTACTTAGAAATGGGCAAATCCCTTTCTGCATTGGATGCTGATCACCAAGGCTGTATCTACAGCCAATAAATTTCTAATTATACAGTGTTAACACTGGAGGCATCTCTGTAAGCCTGATATTCAGGTTATTCAGAGTTCTTTTTAAAAATTCAACAGCTTTAGCCTTACTTGGCAGGGCTTTTAGCGGTGGCATTTTGCCTGCCACTGCTATAATCATTTCCAGTTCAGAAAAGATGAGTCACTGGCTTAGTTAAATTTGCCCAAAGCTGAGGAGGCCATTTTGCATGGGGTGAGGGCAAATGGATTTGGCACAGACAGATGGCAAAGCGTCACAGGAATCACAACTGGATCATCAGAGCAACCAGAGATGTCATAAGCAACTAATGAAACCCTGCAGAAGGGTGCTGTGAAATACATTTTAAGTAATCAAATGTCAAATAATAGCACCTGTTTTTTCAAGGGAAGAAGGAATTTCAAGAGTAAAAGCTTCATATTTGCATGCTTGTTAAAAATCGTTGGAGGAAAACAGAGCAATAATTATATACCAGATCTGTTTAAAATGTACACACACACAGACACACACACACACATATATTTTCCCAATAGAAAATAAATAAGTATACGGCTATACAGATAGATGAAAGGCAATTTAGACAATAATAAAATAAGACATATCTTAATGGGTGACTGTGTCTGTGGTAAACCATGCTGGATTTGTATTTGACCAGAACAAATTTCAAATCAATGTTCTTGCGACTATCTGGTAGAATAGACACTATCTTTTGTTGAATTCAATGGAATTTCAAGCTAAAAATGACTACTGACTTACTCCTCTTGGGCCATAGAAGGATATATCTTACTGTTTTGCTTTTGACAAAGGTTTTAAATACCAATTATTTAAATGCTTAGTTCTCTTCTTAATATCAGCCTCTGAAGACACTATGCATAGCATTTGCCTTTCATTTAACACACACACACACGCACACACACATTTATATATTTCTGAGCACTCTTTCCATGCCTAATCCATACCTGAGAATTATAGCTATTAATAATTTCAGCCTATGCATGCTAGTTAAGAGCTGGGACTTTGGCACTTACAGCCTGGGCTCAAATGCCAGCTCCACCATTTAATAGCTATGTGAAGTTGGACAATTTTAAAATGTCAATGTGCCTTGGGTTTTCTGTCAATAAAACAGGGATAATAATAGTACCTATCACATATGATGGCTGTTAGGCTTAAATAATATAATACATCTTAAATAGTGAGAAGAGTACCTGACACCTTGTTAGTACTCAGAAAAGTTAGCTATATTAATAATATTATCATTATTACTGCTATTATTTATGGTATGTTAGTATCAAATACTAGATAGCTTTAACCAAAACTTTAAAATGCATTAATTCACATACAGCAACCTTATTTATCACATCAAATTTCATGGCAGGTATTGTAGTACATTGATAACATTACACCATGCAAGCATTCAGGAATAATGGCTCTGCTTCTCCTTCTCAGTACCCAGGTTGCACTGAGCAGGAATATTCCAGCCTAAGGGCAGAGGTAGGGGAGAAGGAGCAAGAAAATCACATGTCCAGTGAAGGGCCAGAAATTCCTTCTGAAGCAAGTGAAACCAGGAAAGAAGTTACATTTGCTCACATTTCACTGGCAAGAATCTTAATTACTTGACCACAACAGCCTGAAAGGGGACCTAGCAATTGCCGTCTCTAGCAGAACAGCTACCCCAGGAAGAACTCTAATACTGTGGGAAAATAGAAGAAAAGATTTTGATGTTCAGTTAACAGTTTCTGCCACAGGTAGCCTGTGTCAATCAGACTCCTAACTCATACTGCATAAGCACAGCTCATTTAGAGTGTTTGTGTACAGATCTTTGTGTGCACATGTGCGAGTATGTGTATATTTGGCAAGTTTTTCTGTCAATACTCTGCCCATATTCACTCAGGCATTACCTCTATAGTACATTTTCTATTGATTTCTAACTGCTTGAAAGACTTCTTAGTGACTAGGTCCTCCTTTCTGCATAGCAGAAGTGCTAGAGAATTAAAAACCTGTGGGAATGGATATCATTCAATGACCGATGGAAATTGATTCATAAGTAGCCCAGAATTTTCACCCTTCACCACTGCCATGAGAAAACACTGAGATGCTTATTCCATGTCCATGTTAACACTAAGTTCTGATTACCAGAAGTCATAACAGGCTTGATACTATCTGCTTTTCCTTTCTTATCTCACTTCTTCACTCCCGTATAGGTGTTTTGGGAGATGATCTCCCAAATATTTGTATTCAAATCCTTTCCTCATGATCCCTTTTAGGGGAAAACTCACATAAGAAAGGAAAGAAAGAAAGTTGCAAAATTGAAGTATTTAGTTATTAACAGGAATAGAGCTTGCAGACAGCATATCATGGGACTTCTTGGCCTCTATAATTGTAAAAAAAATTATGAGAGGAGCAAGATGGCTGACTAGAGGGATCTAGTGCTCTCCCCTGCCCCCCAAAAGAGCACTCCACAGAGTCGCTGGGGCCTGCTGTCTCCTTTCAGGCTTGCTCCAGACTCAGCAGCTGATCCAGTGACCCTCTACAAAGCAGCCAGGACCTGCTGTGCCAGTGTACAACTGCTCCTGGACTGACAGCAGATTGGGTAGGGGCTTTGACTCTCCAAGGCTGGCCTCTACAAACATGCTGAGCTTGGCTGCTGCTTTGCAAGATTGCTTTAGGCTCAACAGCTGATACTGCAGCCTTCTACAGAGCTGTGTGGACCTTTGGCACCAGTATATATCTGCTTACTGACAAAGAGTGGGTTGGGTAGCTGCTTTTTCTCTCCACAGCAGGTCTCAACAGAGTCACTGGGTCTTGCTGCATACTTGCAGACTTGCTCCAGGTTCAGCAGCTGATCTGGTATCCATCTACAGAGCTGCTAGGACCTGTTGCACCAGTGTACATCAACTCACTGACAGACAGCAAACAAGGCAGGGGCTTTGAATCATCAAGGCAACCTTCTGCAAAACTTCCAGTCTTGTAGCCACAATGACCCTGCCCAGTGTCACCCACCCCAAGAAACTGCTGAAGGCCCCATTGTGAGGCCATAAAGATACATGTAGACAACTCCAAGACTTGATACAATTGAAGAAGTCACAAGAAGACTGCACTTACCAGGCTCACCCAGAACCAAACCTAAATGCCAAATCCAACTGTCAATATAAAATGCTTCTGCAGGAAACAGTCTCTCCTTTCAAAAACTATTCCCAAAATTAGAAGTGACTACCCCATCAGATACCCAGATATGAATGCAGTGATAGTAGAAGATGAAAAGACAAGGAAAGGGCCGGCCCGGTGGCACACTGCTGCAGTGCGCTGTTGGGAGCGCGGTGGCGCTCCCGCCGAGGGTTCGGATCCCACATACAGACCGGCCACTCACTGGCTGAGCGAGATGCGGGCACAACACTGAGGGTTGCGATCCCGTTGCCGTCCCGGTCCGGTACGGGCACGACACTGAGGGTTGCAATCCGTTGCCGGTCACAAAAAAAGACAAAAAGAGTGAGCTGGCACTTACTACTCTACTCACCCAGAATGAAACCTCTGACACCCAACCTGATATCAATGTATAATACTCCTATAGGTAAGAGTCTCTCCCTCAAAAACTACTCCAAAAATTAAAAGAAGCAACTCCACCAACAAATGCCCAGAAATCAACATAGAGATATGAGAAGCATGAAAAAATACAAAAACGTGCCACCCCCAAAAGAAGACAATAATTCTCCAGTACCAGATCCCAAATGCAGGAAACCTATGAAATACCTGGAAAGGAATTCCAAACAACAATGATAAGGAGACTCAACACAATGCAAGAAAATATAGATAGAAATTACAATGAACTCAGAAAAACAATCCAGGACATGAAGGAAAAATTCAATAAAGGGATAGATATCATAAAAAAGAATGAAGCAAAAACCCTGGACCTGAAGAAGTAATTCAATTAAATAAAAAATACAACTGAGAGCTAAAGTAACAGGCTAGGAAGAGCAGAAGAATGAATTTTTGAACTTGAACGCAGGCTTTTTTAATTAACTCAGTTGAACGAAGAGAAAGAAAAAAAAAATTTTTAAATGAAGACAGCCTACAAGATCTGCTAGACAACCTGAAGTGTACAAACATTTGTGTTATGGGTGTTCCAGAGGAGAAGATAAAGGAAAATAAATTGAAAGCCTATTTAATGAAATAATAGCTGAAAACTTCCCTAAGTATTGGGAGAGATATGGTCTCCCAGAACCAAGAGGCTTAAAGGTCCCCAAACAGGTTCAACCCAAAAAGTTCTTCAAGACACATTATACTAAAATGAACAAAAGTCAAAGACAAAGAGAGAATTCTAAGAAAAGTAAGAGAAAAACATCAAGTCACCTACAAGAAAATATCTATCAAACTAACAACATACTTAACAGAAATCTTACAGGCCATGAGAGAGTGGGATGATATATTCAAAATGTTAAAGAAAAAGAAAAAACTGCCAGCCAAGAATACTATACCAAACAAAGCTATCCTTCAGAAATGAAGGAGAAATAGGGCCTTTCTGAGACAAACAAATACTGCAGATATTCACCACTACAAGACCAGCCCTACAAAAAATCCTCAATGAAGTCCTACATCTGGAATCAAAATAGCAATAGCTAACATCATAAATACATGAGAATAAATAAAATCTTCTTGTAAAGCAGATACACAAATGAAAAAAAAAAATAAACTATACCTTACCACTAGGAAAAAACACCAAACAGCAAAGACAAACAATAAAAGGAAAAAAAGAAACAAAATAAATACAAAACAACTACAAAAAAAGTAAGTAATAAAATGGTAGGAGTAAGGCAATACCTTTCAATAACAACCTTATATACTAAATGGATTTAAATCCCTTCTTGAAAAATATAGAATGGCTGAATGTATTAAAAAACCAGGCCTAGCTGTATATTGTCTATAAGAAACTCACTTTGCCACTAAAACACACATGGACTGATAGTTAAGGAATGGAAAATGATATTCCATGCAAATGGAAACCCAAAATGAGCAGGAGTAGGTATACATATACCTGATAAAATAGACTTTATAACAAAAAGTATAAAAGGAGACAAAGAAGGACATCATATAATGATAAAGGGATCAATTCAGAAAGAAGATATAACAGTCATAAATGTATATGCATCCAACATTGGAGCACCCAGATTTATAAAGAAATTTGTATTGGATCTAAAGGGAGAGATAGAGCCCAATACAATAATAGTTGGGAACTTCAACACTCCTCTCTCAGCATTAGACAGATCATCTAGACAAAAAATTACCAGGGAAATATTGGATTTAAAATGAACTTTATACCAAATGGACTTGACAGACATTTATAGAACATTCACATAACAACTGCAGAATATACATTCTTCTCATCAGCACATGGAACATTCTCTAGGATAAACCTCATGTTAAGCCACAAATCAAGTCTCAACAAATTTAAAAAGATTGAAGTCATATCAAGTGTGCTTGCATTGGCAGCACATATGCTAAAATTGAAAACATATCAAGTATTTTTTCAGACCACAATGTAATAAAACTAGAAATTAATAAGAAGCAAAACTTTGGAAACTATACAAATACATGGAAATTAAACAACAAGCTCTTAAACAACCAATGAATCAAAGAAGAAATAAAACAGGAAAAAAAATTATTGAAACAAATGAAATTAGAAGCACATCATACAAAAACCTATGGGATACTGCCGAAGCGGTACTAAGAGGGAAGCTTATTTCAATTAGTGCTTATATGAAAAAGTTGAAGGATTTAAAATAAACAACCTAACATTACAATTCAAGAAACTAAAAAAGCAGAAACAATCCAGCCTTCAAATTAGATGGAAAAAAAGTAATAAAGATCATAGCAAAATTTATTGAAATAGAAACCAAAAAATGGTACAAAAGATCAATGGGCAGTGGGAGAGCAATGTGGCCAACTAGAAAGATACATCACTTGTCTCTCCTACAAAGACAGTGAGTACATTGAATAGACGACTAAAGTTGGATGATAAAAGGTGAAGTGAGAGACCTAGAACACATCAGAGGAGGAGTAGAGAAGTTGGTGTGTGTGGAAAGTCAGGATAGTGAAATAGAGAGCAGAAGAAAATTCCCGGCTACCACCAGTCCATTCCCCAACTGGAGCAGTGAAGACCCAGGAGGAGTTTCCACCTGCAAGAAAGAGGTGAATGAGCACAACCCCATGGGCCAGTAGTCCCACCCACAGGAGAATTTGTACTGTCACTGAGGCCATGCACCCAGTGGTGGGAACTACTTGAAACTCACATGACTCTATTGACTCAGAGAGGGATAAGTATGGAGCTGCTCCCATCCCTTGGGTCCCAGGCTGGTGCAGTCATCACAGTTTTGGATTGGTCCCAAAACCTGAGGGCATTTTGGTTTGGCTCCAACAACTGTTCCACACCCCTGAAGCCATATCATTGTGCTGGGGTGCCTACACCACATGGTGTCCTGCCCCCCTGGGAACAGGTCTTCCAGCTCAACAAGGGTGCCACCCTCACAACAGAGAGAGTCAGCACACACAAATTACAGAGCCAGAAAGTCACCTAATTCTGTCCTCTAGCTACTGCCAGTAACACTGCTTTCTTTAGTGAAATGCCTTTGCAATTCCTACAGCCAAAAGGCGGTAGTAGAAACCTCATTTGCCTCTCTCGGGCATAGCCCCACTCCTGTAACCACTGAGACCTCCTAAGGCTGCCTGCCCCAGCAGAGACCTTCAGAGAGATCCAACATCTCTCTTGGGGACAGAGTAACCCAATCACTACCCAAGCAACCTCATGCAGGGCAACTCTTTAGCCCTGCCAAGGAGCTCCAGTGTGTGCCAGTACCTGTCAGGGTCACAGGGCCCTGCCCACAACCACAGCAGTGTCAGCCAGATTGCCCACCAACATCCCTCTTAGGGGTGAAGAGTCCTACCCAAAACTGCGAACACCTTACGCAGAGTAGACCACTTTAATAGTGGTGCTACAGAGCACCCCAGTACCCCTACTGAGGATTCAGGGCCACAAACACAAATTCAGTGACCTCACTAAGTGTCACCAAGTTCAACAGCAAAGCTACAGAGCACTCCAATGTCCCTCCAAGGGTACAAGGCTCTATCCACAGACCCACTGATAAAACTGAGTCACCCACACTAGGAAAGAGGCTGTTCAGCACCTCATTATCTCCCTTAAAGCCTAAGTTCCTAATCTGGAACCCCAGACACCCAGCCCAGGGTTTTCCAATCAAGCTGAGGAGCTTCAGAACACCCCGGTGCATCTATTAGGGTCACAGGACACTAGCTGGGTGCCCACAAGTCCACCTAGGGTCACCCACGTCAGCCAAGGAGCAACAGGACATGCAGGCACTTCTCCCAAGAGCTCAAGATCTCACACCCAACCTCAATAACTCAACCCAGTGTCACTGAGATCAGCAAGAACTACTGAGTACCCCAGTGCCTAGGCCACAGAGGCATACAGAGACAACTCTGACATTGAATATCGTCAAAGTAACCACACAGACTATACTACTGTATCTAACTGGAAGCAGAACTAAAACACCCTAGCCAATGGTCTATATAAAATGCATGCACAGGAGGGAGTCTTTATCCTCAAGTGCCACACCAGAGTATGAGAAGAAGCAACTGGTCCACTGGATGCCAAGATATTAACATAGGGATATTAGAAACACACTCACACACAAGAAAATATGACATCCTGAAAGGATCAAAATTGTCTTGTACCAGAACCCAAACAGCAGGCAACCTTTGAAATGACTGAAAAAGAATTCCAAGCAACAATCTTAAGGAAACTCAATTAAGATACAAGAAAAGTCAGATAGATGACACAACTAAATGAAAAAACAATCCAAGATCTGAAGGAGGAATTTTTATTTGAAGTGTCTGGTTGGTACAAGGATCTTAACCCTTGACCTTGGCATTAGCAGAACTATGCTCTCCCAAGTGAGTTAACTAGCCAGCCCCTTAAAGAGGGATTTTACAAAGAGATACCTTAAAAAAGAATGCAGCAAATCTCTTAAAACTCAAGAATTCAGGGCCGACCCCGAGGCGCACTAGGGAGAGTGTGGCGCTCCCGCTGCGAGTTTGGATCCTATATAGGAATGGCCGGTGCACTCACTGGCTGAGTGTGATGTGGGAGACACCACACCAAGGGTTGCAATCCCCTTACCCATCATGAAAAAGACAAAAAAAAAAAAACCTCAAGAATTCAGCAAAAGAAAAAAAAAAATGCAACAGAATGCTTAATCAATATACCGGAGCAAGCAGAAGAAATATCTTTTCTTTATTTTGAAGACAGTTCTTTTGAAATAACCCAGGAAGACAAAAAGGATTTTTTAAAAAATGAAGGAAACATATGAGAGCTAAAGACAACTTTAACCATATGAACATCTTAATTATGGGTGATCTGGAAGGGGAGAAGAAAGGAAAATGTGTTAAAGACATATTCAATAAAATAATAGCAGAAAACTTCCCAGGTTTTGGAAGATATATGGACTTCTAGATCCAAGAGTCTAAAGATTTCCAAACAGATTCAATACAAAGAGGTCCTCTCCAAGACACATTGTAGTCAAACTGTCAAAAGTCAAAGACAAAGAAAGAATCCTAAAAATAGCAAGAGAAAAGTGTTAAGCTAAGTATGAGGGAGTACTCATCAGACTAACAGCAGAGTTCTCAACAGAAACTTTACAGGCCAGGAGAGAAGGGAATGATTTATGCAAAATACTCAAGGATAAACTGCCAGCCAAGAGTACTATAACCACCAAAGCTATCTTTCAGAAATGAAGAAGAAATAGTGTATTTTTTAGCCATCTTGTCTTTGGCAAAAGTGACAAGAACATACATGAAAAAAGGACAGACAGCCTCTTCAATAAATGGTGCCAGAAAGACTAGTAATCCACATGTAGAAGAATAAAAGTAGACCCTTACATCTCGCCATGTACCAAAATCAACTCAAAATGGATTAAAGAGTAAAATATATGATCTGAGACTATAAAATTCCTAGAAGAAAACAAAGGGAAACACTTCAGGATGTAGGACTGGGCAAAGACTTTATGAATAAAACCTCAAATTCAAAAGAAACAAAAGAAAAATAAACAAATAAGATTAAACTATATCAAACTGAAAAGCTTCTGCACAGCAAAGGAAATAATCAACAGAGTGAAAAGACAACTTACACAATGGGAGAAAAGATTGGCAAACTGCACATCTAATGAGGGATTAGTATCCAAAATATACAAAGAATTCAAACAAATTAAGAGTGAAAAAACAAATAATTCAATTAAAAAATGGCAATATTTTATTCCTGTTTGTGGCAGAGTAGTATTTGTCTGTGTAAATATGACATTTTTTTAATCCAGTCATCTGATGATTGACATTAAGGTTGTTTCCAACTCTTGGTTACTGTAGATAGAGCTGTGATAAACATGGGCGTGTAGTTATCCCTTCAGCTTGATGATTTTCATTCCTTTGGGTATATAGCCAGCAGTGGAATTGCTGGATTGTATGGCAGTTCTATCTATAGTTCTTTATGGAAACTCCATACCATTTTCCATAATGACTGCACCAATTTACAGTTCCATCAAGAGTGTAGAAGGATTCCCCTTTCTCTACATCCTCACCAGAATTTGTTGTTCTGAATTCTACCAAACTTTCAAAGATTTAATCCTAATCCTCAAACCATTCCAAAAAATAGAAGCAGAAGGTATTCTCCCAAACTAATGACTCTGATATTAAGAGTAGACAAAGACACAACAAAAGAAAACCATAGGCCAATATCCTTAATGTACATTGATGCAAAAATTCTCAACAAACACTAGCAATCAGAATCCAATGGCACATCAAAAAAATTACACATCATGATCAAGTAGGATTCATCCCAGGGATTCAAAGATGGTTCAACATAAACAATTCAATAAATGTGATATACCACATCAACAAAATGAAGAATAAAAACTACCTTATTATCTGAACAGATGTAGAAAAAACTTTCGATAAAATTCAAACTCACTTCCTGATAAAACTACTCAACAAAATAGTTGTAGAAGGAAAGTATGTCAACACAATAAAAACCATGTATGAAAAATCCACAGATAGCTATTGTAAATGGGCTAGCTTTCCTGATTTCTTTTTCTGCATGCTCACTGTGATAATATAGAAATGCTACTGATTTTACTTAGGAATAAATTTAACCAAGGATATGAAAAATCTCTATGAAGAGAACGACAAACCACTGTTGAGAGAAATTAAAGAGGACACAAGAAGATGGAAAGATATCCCATGCTCCTGGATTAGAATAATCAACATTGTGACATATACAAATTTCACTCAATCCTCATCAAAATTCCAATGACATTTTTCTCAGAAATAAAAAAAAAACTATCCAGACATTTATATGGAATAACAAAAGACCACACATAATCAAAGCAATCCTGAGCAATAAATAAATAAATAAATAAAGATGGAGGCATAATGCTACCAGACTTTAAACTACATCACAAAGCTATAATAATCAAAACAACATGACACTGACATAAAAACAGACACACAGATTGATGGAATAGAATAAAGGACACAGAAATCAACCCATACATCTACAGCCATCTGACTTTTGACAAAGGCACCAAGTCTACACACTGGGGAAGAGACTGCCTCTTCAGCATATGGTGCTGGGAAAACTGGATATTCATGTGTAGAAGAATGAAACTATACCCGTACCACTCACCATATACCAAAATCAATTCAAAATGGATTAAGGAACTAAATATATATCCTGAAACATTAAAACTCCTTAAAGAAAACATAGGGGAAACACTACAGGAAGTAGTAGTGGGTACAAACTTCATGAATATGACTGCAAAACCACGGGCAACTAAAGGAAAAATAAACAAATGGGATTATATCAAACTAAAAAGCTCTGCATAGCAGAAGAAACAATCAGCAGAGTGAAAAGACAAGCAACAGAGTGGGAGAAACTATTTGCAAAATATGCTTCTGACAAAGGATTAATATCCAAAATATACAAGGAACTCAAACAACTTTACAGTAAAAAAAAAAAAAAGCAAATAACCCATTTTAAAAATGGGCAAAGGAGCTGAATAGGCATTTCTTAAAGGAAGATATACAAATGGCCAATAGCAACATGAAAAAATGTTCAGTATCACTTAGCATCCGAGAAATGCAAATCAAAACCACTTAGACATACCATCTCACTCCAGTCAGGATGGCTAATATCCAAAAGACTGAGAATGATAAGTGTTGGAGAGGTTCTGGAGAAAAAGGAACTCTCATACACTGTTGGTGGGACGGCAAAATGGTGCAGCCTTTATGGAAAATGGTATGGGGTTTCCTCAAGCAATTACAAGTAGATCTACCATATGACCAGTGATTCCAGTGCTGGGAATATACCCAGAACAATGGAAATCATCATGCTGAAAGTATACGTGTACTCCAATATTTATTGCAACACTATTTGCAGTAACCGAGAGTTGGAAGCAGCCCATATGTCCGTCATCAGATGAGTGAATACAGAAAATGTGGTATATACACAATGGAATTCTACTCTGCTATAAAAAAGAATGAATACTACCATTTGCAACAACATGGATGGACTTAGAGAAAATTATATTAAGTGAAACAAGTCAGGCACAAAAAGAGAAATACCACATGTTCTCTCTTATTTGTGAGAGCTAAAAATAAATAAATAAACACACAAACAATAAAGGGTCAGGGGGAAGAAGACACAGCAATCACAATTTCTTGAACTTGTTAAGACAAATGAACAGATATGATGTGTGGGGGAAGGGGAGAGAAGGAGGGGGAAAGAGGAACTGGTAAAGGGTCATGAAAATCAACTGCAATGTATATTGAAAAGTAAAAAGAAAAAAAAAGAAAAATCCACAGATAACATCATGCTGAACAAGGAAAAGTTGAAAGTTTTTCCTTTAAGAACAAGAAGACAAGGATGTCCACTCTCACCACTCCAATTTAGCTTAGTACTGGAAATTCTAGAGAGAGCAATTAAGCAAGAGAAAGGAATAAAGGGCCTCCAAGTGGGAAAAGAAGAAATCACATTGTCCCTGTTTGCAGATGACATGATCTTATATAGAGAAAAAACTATAGACTCCATCAAAAAATTCCTAGAGGTGATAAATGAATTTCATAAAGTTGCAGGATATAAAATCAATATACAGATCAGTAGTGTTTCCACACACCAACAATGAACTAGCACAAAAATAAAATCAAGAAAGCAATCTTATTTACAATACCCACCAAAAAAAATAAAATACCAAAGAATAAACTTAACTGAGGAGGTGAATGATCTCTCTGCAATGAAAACTACAAAACACTGATGAAACAAATTAAAGATGATACATGCACAAAAAATAGAAAGTTATTCCACACTCACAGATTGGTAGAATTAATGTTGTAAAAAGGACTATACTATCCAAAGCAATCCCCAGATTTAATGCAATCCCTATGAAAATATCAATGCCATTCTTCACAAAAATAAAAAAAAATACTAACATTCATATGGAACAAAAAAGACATCAAATAGCCAGAGCAGTCCTTGAGCAAAAAGAATTAATATAAAAATATGTAAAATATTGTATTAATATTTTTTAAATTGATTACATGTTAAAATAGTTTGGCTACATTGGGTAAAATAAAATATATTATTAAAATTAAATCACCCTTTTTTTCACTTTCTTTAATGTGACTATTTGAAAATTTACTATTACATAAATGGCTCACATTATGTTTTAACATTGCTGGTATAGACCGCTCAGCTTTTTTAGGTTCTTTTTGGTATGGCCAAATAATATATCTGATGAACATCTTCAAAAACATATGGCAAGTTTTTCTTAAAATAGAAGATGAATGGTATGAAATCATTTAACTTCCAGTAGTAATATTATCTTCAGAGGTCAGAACACTAGTTTTGCTTATGAAATTCCCAGGGTTTTAAGTAAGAATACTGGCTTAGAAATGCATAAATTCACATAACTGCATTATCAGTTCACGTCAATCGTAATCAGAAAGTGCTATTTTCAGTGTGCCAGTAGCTATAAGTTACTAGGTATACTTTAAAAAATTTTTATTATTAGCATATTCATTTTTACAAATCATGATTTTTCTTTATGCCTTTTACCCAACCTATCACTCCCCAAACCTCCTCCCTCCCTCCCCCAAATCACTAGAATCTTTAGGTTTTTGTTCTCTCCTGTAAGTTCAACGTATTGTTGTGGTCCTTCCTTTCTTTCCTTCTTTCTTTCTTTTTTTCCTTCTTTTTTAGCACCCAGTTATGAGTGAGAATATGTGGTATTTCTCTTTCATTGTCTGGCTTATTTCACTTAACATAGTTTCCTTCAGACTCATCCATGTTGCTACAAATGGCAGAATTTCATTCTTTTTTTATGGCCAAATAATATTCCATTGTGTATATATACCACATTTTCCTTATCCAGTCATCCGTCAATGGACACTTAGGTTGGTTCTATACTTTGCCTGTTGTTAATAGAGCTGCAACGAACATGGGAGCGCAGGTATCCCTTCAACATAATGATTTCCATTCCTTCGTATATATACCCAGTAATGATTTCCATTCCTTCGTATATATACCCAGTAGTGGGATTGCTGGATCATGTGGTAGTTCTATGTGCAGCTGTTTGAGAAACCTCTATGCTGTTTTCCATAATGTTTGTGCTAATTTACAGTCCCACCAACAGTGTAGAAGAGTTCCCCTTTCCCCGCATCCTTGACAGCATTTGTTATTCTCAGTTTTTTTTTTAATAATGACAATCTAACTGGGGTGAGATGATATCTCAATGTGGTTTTGATTTGCATTTCTCTGATGACTAGTGATGCTGATCATTTTTTCATGTACCTACTGGCCATTTGTATGTGTTCCTTTGAAAAACGTCTATACATCTCCTTTGCTCATTTTTAAATTGGATTATTTGGGGCTTTTTTTTACTGTATAGCTGTTTCTTTGTATATTCTAGATATTAATCCCTTGTCAGATGTATAGTTTGCAAATATTTTCTCCCATTCTGTGGGTTGTCTTTCTGTTACATTTTAAAATGATCATGGCATAAATTTGTTGGGTGTACCTTGAAACTTTCTAATGACTTGATTTATACCAGTCATCAGTTCTAGCTGACATAGTTCAAGGCTTCAGGTGGTATCTCAGGGAAGAACAAAATCAACAACAAGGAATCTGTTACATTAAGGCCTTAAATATTTTATACATCACTAAGAAGATCCAATCACTCCTTTCATGAAATTGTTATCTTATTATAGATTCACTTCTAATAATGGAATTAGAAATACATATAAAAGTATTAAACAGCAGTAACTACTGTATCGATGAACGTACAAATGATGAATATACTGTATCGGAATAGACAACCCCATAGTTCCTTGACTTACCTACTAGAAGCATGAGAAGCAAGAAATTCATTTGAAGCAATAATTTCATATGTGCTATGCAATGATACCCTCCTTAGACTTTTCTTAGGAAAAAAATAATGAAGTGTAACTTTCTGACATCCCAATATAGGTTAATACAAAAGCTCCAAGTACAATTGAAAACACAGCTAATCAGCTACAGTTTTAAAAGTCAAACCCAGGTATTCTCGACTCAAAATTTAATGATCAAAACTTAGTGATTGTTTTATTAAATTACAGTAACTCAGTCATCTTGGTTATATTTGTATTTTTAGAGCCATGTGAGGAACATATGTGTCTGAAGAGTAGGAACATCAGACTAGTAAATAAGATTTATAAAGCTCAAATAGTATGGTGATTATCACATATGTCTAATAAGAAAAACACAAAAACTTGATGGTCTATATTATCAGAATTATACTATCTTCCCTAAATTCACTCGTGTTTATATTTAATCCTCAGTCATACAGAAAGTCAACTATCTGGTGAGACTTGACAGTCAGCAATGCATCTTATTCATAGAGGTTATGATCTAGAAAGAAAAAAGGAAAGAGGGAAGGAAGGAGGAAGGAGGAAGGAAAAAGAAGAGAAAGAAAAGAAAGAAAAAATAAGTCCTATATTTTTCCTATCAATCGAGGCTATAATAGACAATTCTATTTAGAATTTATAAATTCTAAGCCTTCATAAAAATAGAGAAATGGGAATAATTTTCCCCGCAGCATTTCCTAAGATGTTGAAGATTTTGTAATTTTTTGTGACAATAGAACTTAGCCAACTTTCATGTGTAGCCAAATTTGTAGACAAATGTGTAGATAACATCTGCATTATGATATATAGGAAAGTACAATATAAAGTGATGCTATTTAACAAGAATTTCCAAGACGAGTTCTCGCCAGAGTACCAAAAAAAAAAAAAAAAAAAAAAAAAAATTGGCCTTGTTTTCTAGATATGAAACAAAACAATACAATCAGTTATTTAAAACACTTTTAAAAAAAAAAATACATTTTCCAGTACATGTGCTCTTGTCTTTATAATATGCCTGTAATTGGGGAAGAAAAAATTCACTTATTTGAAAAAAGCATATTGTCTTGGAAAATATATAAATCTTAATTTATTTTCTCTGTGCACTTTTCAGACTGTTTCTAATGCATTAGTCAATAATGCCATAATGTAATGAATACTTCAGTGGCCTTGGTTAACATTAAAGTTGTTTTTTTTAATAGCTGAAAGAATGCAAATATCCGCACTTTATTAAGAAGAAAAAGAAAAGAAATGCTTGATACGACACATAATTTTCTCTTCTAGAGGTTTTTATTTCACAATAGTAAAAAAAATTTAAAATGACCCAGTTCAGCACCAATAACTTTTTCTTTGTACTTTCTGTGTTACCACTTCTTGCTATTTACATTCCTTTTAGCACAAAGAAACCACAAATGCCAGGGCTTAAAAACCACACACAAGCATATATGCAAGTAAATGTGTATTTACATATGTTAACAGTGGTTACATCTGAATAAAGGAATTACACATGAGGTTTGATTTTCTCATTCTTATGTATTCAAAAATTTCTAAAATGAGCTTGTGCTACATGTGTGACAAACAACGTATTTTTCTAAATAGATAGTCCTTTACCCATCAACATTTGTTAAATAGTTTATCACCTTCATCCAACAACAACTTAATTTTGCCTCTAAATTAAGTATCACATTTGTGGTTAATTTTAAGTGTCAACTTGACTTGGAATAGGGTGTCCAGATATTTGGTCAAACCTTATTCTGGGTTTTTCTGTGAGGTGTTTCCAGATGAGGTTAACATTTATATCAGTAGATTGAGTAAATGAGATTACTCTCCTTAATGAGGATAGACCTCATCCAATCATGTGAAAGCCTGAATAAAACAGAAAGACCGACCTTTCCTCAAGTAAGAGATAATTATTTTTTGTCTGACTGCCTTTGAATTAAGACATCAACATTTTTTCCTGCTTTTGGACTCAGCCCAAAACATTGGATCTTCCCCGGTGTCAAGTCTGTTGACTTCTGATGGAAACTTACACCATTGGCTCCTCTTGTTCTCAGGACTTTGAACTCGATCTGAAACTAAGTGATCAGCTCTTCTAGGTGCTCAATTGGATAAAATACCTTGGCAATCTTGAGATTTGTCAGTCTCCATAATCATGTAAACCAATATTTTAAATAAATGTTATACACACATACATGCACATCCATCGGTTCTGTTTCTCTGGAGGAGCTTGACTAATACAGATTTTGGTATTGAGAGTGGTTCTAGAGAAAAGAATTTTGAGTTATCTATTGAGGTAAGAACAAGCAGTTGGTTTAAAAATATTTCTATATCACCTTTAAAACAAGAGGGGTCTTATCAACGTAATATTGAGTATACTGATCTTGTATACGGTGGAAAAGCTTAAGTTTCATCATATATTTTATCTCATATTTATTATAATAATAACAGCTAATAATAAAATATTTAATGTTCATGCCTTTGTCATATAGGATTAATATTGATGATAAATTTGTACATGGGTCTATGCATGTATAACATATTATTCGTGTTTGCACCAGTAGTATGTTTGCAAAGTATATATAGTTAGTTTTCTCCATAGAAAATTGGTTTATTACTTATGCCTTCTGAAGACAATTGTTGGGATATTAATAATGTCTAGACACATGACCTCAATACATTAATATTTTTATTGAGTTTCCAAATATTTATTTTATTAAACATAGACTGTGGAGGAGATAAAGTGTTTAAATAAAACCACAGCATGTTTTATCAGGGCTACTTGCTTTTTATTTTTCTTTCATTATTACTCTGTATACGTTCTATCCTACATAGCCTTCACTTAGGGTGCTGTCTTATTTAATTTATTCCTATGAAAACATTTTAAAGGTAGAAAAAAGTCATAAAAACAGTTATAATCATAAAGAAGACTGTAAACCTCAAGTCAATGTATATTTTACAACATGGTAATCTTTCTTTTAGCAATCTGCTTTCAGATTTGACTTCATGCCAGTAATGATCCACATCCAAAAAGTTCTTTAAATTGCAGTGCAAGGTAAAGTCTTAAAGCTGCACTATGCTACACAATTTATTCTCATTTACTCAGGCCTTATTTATCTAGCTCTCTGGTTGAAAAAAATATAATAGTTTAAGGTTTTATGAACAGGTGGAGTCCTTCTATGGGCTCAAAAAATCCAGAGAGAAAGAGGCCTAGGTTAAGTACTGTCTTAGTTGTACAGGCTGCTGTAGCAGAATACCATAGACTTAAACAATAAATACCTATTTCTCATAATTCGGAAGGTTGAGAAGTCCAAGACCAAGTCACCAGAATATTTGGTGTCTGGTAAGGCCAATCTTCCTGGTTTGCAGGTGGCTGTCTTCTTGTTGTAACTTCACGTGGCCAAGAGGAGATTTGTCTCTCTCGTGTTTCTTTTCATAAGGATACTAATCCCATTCATGAGGGCTTTACCCTCATGCTCTAATTATCTCCCAAAGTCCCCCACCTCCTAAAACCACCACATTCCCAGTTAGGATCTCAACATATGAAGTTGGGGGGACACAAACATTCAGTCCATAACAGGTACTATCCTATTACTATGGGATACACTTGTCCACATATTCTCCCATGCAAATGTGTATCTTACACCATCTTGATGGAGTTGTATAAAAAGAAAATGTCTGGTTCCAATCTTTTGAGATATATAAGGCTGTGCTTATTTTTACAGACAACTGAAAAATATGTGTCAGAAGTCTACTCTACAAGCATTTATTAAACATTGCTTGTGAGCTACTGTAGTTGTAGTTACCACAAAAATGTTCCAATTTCTTCTCCTAACAGAACTTTCAACCACGTTGAGGAATAAGACAATAGTTACAACTTCTAAAATTTTATTTGCACGCACATGTGTGCACATGCACACACAGATGCTCCTTAAGTTATGTTAGGGTTACATACTAATAAACTCATTGTAAGTCAAAAATATCATGGGTTGAAAATGCATTTAATGTTGGCAATGCAAGAGATGATCCCTGAATTACGATAGTTTGACTTACAATTTTTTGACTTTACAATGGTACAAAGGCAATACACATTCAGTAGAAACCATAACCCCATTCTAAGTCACAAGGAGCTCCTTGACTTACAATGGGGTTATGTCCAGATAAACACATGGTAAAGTCAAAATATTGTTAAGTTGAACAATTGTAAGTTGGAGAGGTGAGACATACAATAAGGAAAAGAGTAAATACAGTTTAAACATAGACTGATACATTGATAGGTAATACATAGATAGACAGAGAGAGAGAGATGTAAAAGGTGATAAAGGTTATGAAAAAAATAAAGCAGTGGTGGATTGGGAGTGTGAGATTGGGGGGGCATATTATTCTGGAGGTGGTGAAAGAAGTGAGAGAGGGCTGAATTTTAGTAAGGTCATCAGGTACACATTTAAAAGATGATATTTGAGTAGAAAATTGAAAGAAGTGATGGTATGAGCCATTTATATATCTGAGGAAAGAGTGCATTCACAATAGAGGAAACAGCCAATAAAAAGGTTCTGAGGTGGCAGTATGCTTGATGCAGTCAATGAGCTTAAAAGGGACTAGTGTGAGTTAAGAAGAGTGAATGACAGAGACCAGCAAGTGACAAGATAAGAGAAGCAACAAGGGGAAAGAACAAGCAGAGCCTTAAAGTCTATTGTAAAGATTTTAGCTTTTCCTCTCACTAACAATGGAAGCCACTGGAGAATTTCATGCAAAAAAAAAAAAAAAAAGATTATACTTGACTTAGATTTCAAAAGAATTATTACCTCTTCTGTGTTGAAAATAAACAGTAGGGCTGGCCCGGTGGCGCACTGGATAGTGCGCCGCTTGGGAAGCGCGGCGGCGCTCCCGCCCGAGGGTTCAGATCCCACGTACAGACCGGTTCCCGCTCACTGGCTGAGCGAGGCACCGGAGCAACACCGAGGGTTGCGATCCCGTTGCCGGTCCCCGGTCCGGTACGGGGGCAACACTGAGGGTTGCGATCCGTTGCCGGACACGGAAAAAAGACAAAAAAAAAGACAAAAAAAAAAAAAAAAAAAGAAAATAAACAGTAGGTGGTCAAGAGTAGAGGACGAGAATCCTGTTAAGTGTTCATTACAACAATACAGGGGAGAATTTGATGTTGGCTTGGTCAGGAATAGAAAGAAGAGTGGAAGTGATGATAAATGATAATAAGTCAATTCTGGATATTTTTAGAAAGTAGAGCCAATGAAATGTCCTGATAAATTTGAAAAAGGGTAGGAAAGAGTCAAAGATTACTACATGTTCATTTAGAAATACTTTGATGTATGTAGATGGCACAATATGCAGTTTAATGTTGGGGAAGGACAAAAAGAATCTCACAAAGGGGAAGTCACCAAGAAGGAAAGAAAGAGAAGATTACCTTGGTGACATACTCTCAATTACAGGGAGTATATTGCCATCACTGTAATATTCAGAAACTGGTACTATCACAGGCATAGCAAGTGCTGATATATGCACTAGAAGCAAAGGCAATACTTGTGAACGTATATTAAAGGATTTACATAATTGTATACTTTTCCATCCAAACAAGGAGTCTCTTTGGGTTAACGCCATGAAAATTGAGATTTTTTCTAAAGCCAAGGCAAAGTTGAACTCTAATGTGAGTAGCACAGGTAGGAGTACTGTTCTATAAACATTTATGATATAATTTCTTTGTTAGTAATGATGCTTTCTCAACATTGATATTCTTTTGGAAGTACAGAAAGAGTGCATTTGGAAAGTCCTTCCAAGATTCACTCAACAACTGAATACTTCCCTTCCAGACTGAAACCACAGTGATCAACTTAAAAGCAACCGATTTCTGGGCAAAATCATGAAATTTTTCACTCTCAAAAGATGTGTATCCGAGCTTCAGCTTCAACAAAGACAAGTGGAAGCAGGTTTAGCCCTTCATATTCTGGAAAGACCTTAGAGATTCTTCAGGGAGAGAAATAGGAAGGAATTGTGCGTATAAGCTGAAAATCTTACAAATTTGAGAATGAAAACTACTTGGACATTTATTTTGGTGAAGGTGTGCAGGTGTAACACCATGCAGATATCAAACTGAGAAAAAACCCTAAGGCTGTATTTTTAAAACAATCAGTATGCATTGTCATGAAATATGCAGCATATTTTGTGATAAGTATGAAATGCATATTATATTTAATAAAGGTACTCAAAATATTTAAAATGAAAACTATTAGAGGTATTAAAGTATTAAACTGTCAGATGTCCTCCGAACTCAACTATACACAGTGAGTAAATGCATAGGGCTTCTCTAGAGAGGTTTACTATATAATACAGATATATACTGAAATAATTGTAAATGATGAATAAAAGATAGAGATAATTTTCATGTTGCTAGTGAAAACTTAAAAATAAATAGGTATATAACATGTGCAATTTAAAATACACAAAGTGGAACTAGAAAATCATATACATCTATGTGCCTTCCATGACCCAGTCCTATTTTGTGGAAGGTTGCAACAAGCAATGTATTCTTCATGAAGTTACAGTTTTTGTATTGAATGAAATCTATGACTCTACCCTGGTTTCAAATGGCTTGAAAGAACAGTCACCTATAAGATTTGTGTCTCTTTCATATGAACTTACAGATTCCCTTTTTGGATACTGAATTACTTATTACAGACTTAGAGAAATTTACATGTTTTAAAGCCAGTGCAGTTAAGATCATAAGATTTTAAGGGAGGAATATATATATTTCCAGAAAAATTAGGAAAATTGCTCAAATTTAAAGTAATATTTGAATAATCATTTAGACAATTAAAACTAATATTTCACATACCTATTTTATATAACACAAGATAGTGTGCAGAGGATAAAGGGGAGAAGTAAGAGGAAGAAAAGAAATCTCCATATCATATGAAAGAAATTTTTTGTCAATTTATCAGTTTTGACATTTCATTAGTGTCCAACCATTTCCATTACAAATTATTACCAAAAAAAAGCATAAGCATATTTTTATGATGAATTATTCTCAGTTACATCAGTGGTCCTGAGAATTTGCTAAGAGTATATTCATAAGAAGCAGCACATGAATTTCACTTAAAACTACTTTCCTGGTAGGAGGGAAGGTAGGGATTGAGAGGGAACACAAGTAGGGCTTCTTAGTATGGGAAATGTTCTTTATCTTTTTACCTACTTTACATTTGCACAGGTATTAAATAGTGATAAAACAGCAAGTTGTATATTTTATTCTAATTTTAAATGTCATGTGATAATAAAGATTAAAATAAGCAAATCTATTCAATACAAAACAGAATAAAATAAATGTAATACATTTTCTTATATTTTTTTTATTGTAACATGGCTGTACATACCTGTGGGGTACAGAGTTGAATATCCACACACGTGTGCAATATGTGATGCTCAAATCAGGATAATAAGCATATTCAACATTATAGAACATTATACAATGGAATCATTTTGGGGGGCCCTTTGCCAGTTCCTCCCTTCCCCCTCCCCTTTTCCACTACTGGTAACCTCAGTTCTATTTTCTCCTTTTGAAAGTTCATTATAATTTTTATATCTTTCTTTCTTTTTAAAATGTATTTGTTTATTTTTTAGCTTCCACTTATGGGTGAAAAAAAGCGATATTTCTCTTTCTATGCCTGACTTATTTCAATTAACATATTTTTCTCTAAGTTCATAATAATGAATAGTTGCGAAAATCAAGTTAAAAGCTTCTGGAAAACACATTAATGGATAGATTAAGCTGTTAACAAACTCACTGATCAACCTTTTTTTAAAAAAAATTCTAACTTTTCAATATACATTGTAGTGGATGTTCATGTCCCTTTACCCGTTCCTCTTTCTCCCCTCCTGCTCTCCCCTCCCACCCCGACTACATCATATCTGTTCACCTGTCTTAACATGTTCAAGGAATTGTGATTGTTGTGTCTTCTTCCTCCCCAACCCTTTATTTATTTGTATATGTATTTATTTATTTATTTTTAGCTCCCACAAATAAGTGAGAACATGTGGTTTTTCTCTTTTTGTGCCTGACTTGTTTCAATTAATATAATTTTCTCTAAGTCCATCCATGGTGTTGTGAATGGTAGTATTTCATTCTTTTTTAATGCATAGTAGTATTCCATTGTATAGATATACCACATTTTCCTTATCCAGTTGTCTAATGATGGACATTTAGATTGGTTCCAACTCTTGGCTATTGTAAATAGAGCTATAATAAATATAGGAGTGCAGGTATGCCTTCAACGTGATGATTTCCATTCCTTTGGGTATACACACAGCACTGGAATTCCTGGATCACATGGTAGTTCTATCTGTAACTGTTTGAGTAACCTCCATACCATTTTCCATAATGGCTGCACCAGTTTACAGTCCCACCAAAAGTGTGGAAGGGTTCCCCTTTCACTGCATCCTCACCAGGATTTAATATTCTCTGACTTTTTGATAATAGCCAGTCTAACTGGGGTGAGTTGATATTTCAATGAGGTTTGATTTGCATTTCCCTGATGCTGAGTGATGTTGAGCATTTTTTCCTGTGTCTGTTCACTTTTTGTATACCTTCCTTTGAGAAATGCCTATTAAGCTCCTTTGCCCATTTTTTAATTGGGTTATTTGGGTTTTTTTTTTTTTTTTGATATCTTTTGTTAGATTGACAGGTAGTGAATATTTTCTCCCATTCTGTAGGTTGTCTTTTTGCTCTGTTAATTGTTTCTTTTTGTTATTGCCTGTGCTTTGTGGGTCATATTCATAAAGTCTTTGCCCAGTCCTACTTTCTGAAGTGTTTCCTCTATGTACTCTATTAGTAGTTTTATAGTTTCAGGTCTTATATTTAAGTCTTGAATACATTTTGAATTAATTTTCATATATGGTGACAGGTATGGGTCTAGTTTCAGTCTTCTATATATGGATGTCCAGTTCTTCCAGCACCATTTATTGAAGAGGCAGGCAGTCTTTTCCCCAATGTATGTTTTGGTGCCTTTGTCAAAGATGAGTTGGATGTAAGTATGTGGATTGATTTCTGGGTTCTCTATTCTGTACCATTGGAACAAATGTTCGTTTTAAGGCCAATATCATGCCGTTTTGGTTACTGTACCTTTGAGCTTTGTAATATATTTTGTAGTCAGGTAGTGTTATGCTTCCAGATTTATTTTATATTTTTATTTTTTTGCTCAGAATTGCTGTAGCTATTTGTCTTTTGTTGTTCATATGAATGTTTTTTTTTTCTATTTCTTTGAAGAATGTCATTGGTATTTTGATAGGGATTGCATTAAATCTGTAGATATCTTTGGGTAGTATGGGCATTTTCACAATATTAATTCTTCCAATCCAAAAGCATGGAATGTCTTTCCATTTTTTTCTATCCTCTTTAATTTCTTCCAACAGTGGTTTGTAGTTCTTGATGTAGAAATCTTTCACCTCCTTCGTTAAATTTATTTCTAGATTTTTTTTTTCTTGATGACTTACAATAGTCTTGCTTTCTTGATATTTTTTTCTGCTAGTTCATTGTTGTAGTATGAGAATGCTACTGATTTTTGCATGTTGATTTTGTATCCTGCAAACTTACAGAAATTGTTTACCAACTCAAAGAGTTTTTTGTAGTCTTTAGATTTTTTTATATGTAGGATAATGTCATGTGCAAACAGAAACAATTTGTCTTCATCTTTTCCGATCTTGATGCCATTTATTTCTTTGTCTTTCCTGATTTCTTTGGCTAGTATTTCCAATAGCATGTTACACAGGAATGGAGAGAGTGGACATCCATGTCTTGTTACTGTTGTTAAGCTTTCCAAAAGCTTTTCACATTTTAGAATAATATTGCTGGTGAGTTTGTCATATATGGCTTTTATTGTTTTGAGATACTTTCCTTCTATACCCAATTTGTGGAAAGCCTCTACCACAAAGTGATGTTGAATTTTGTCAGGTGTTTCTCTACGCCTATTTAAGCACATAGCTTTTGACCTTGATGTTGTTGATGTGGTGTTTCACATGTATTGACTTGTATATATATATATATATATATATATATATATATTTTTTTTTTTTTTTTTTCTGACTGGTAAGGGGATCACAACCCTTGGCTCAGTGTCGTCTGCACCATGCTCAGCCAGTGAGCGCACCGGTCATCCCTATATAGGATCCGAACCCATGGCCTTGGCACTGCCAGCGCAGCACTCTCCCGAGTGAGCCACAGGGCCGGCCCGACTTGCGTATATTGAACCATCCTTTCATCCCTGGGGTGAATCTCACCTGATTGTGATGTATAATTTTTTTGCTGTGTTGCTGTATTCTATCTGCTAATGTTTTATTGAGGATTATTGCATCTATGTTTATCAATGATATTGGCCCATAGTTTTATTTTTTTGTTGTTGTATCTTTCTCTGGTTTTGGCATTGGGGTGATACTGGCTTCATAGAATAAATTTGTGAGAATGGCCTCGGTTTCAATTTTTGGTAGAATTTGACAGTAAAGCCATCTGGTAATGAGCTTTTTTTTGGGGGGGGGGGACATTGCTGAATACTGCTTCAATCTTGTTGCTTGTTATTGGTCCATTCAGATTTTCTATTTCTTGTTGATTCAGTCTTGGTAGTTTTTATGTGTCCAGAAATTTATCCATTTTCTCTAGGTTTTCAAATTTGTTGATGTAGAATTGTTTATAACAGTCCCTAATGATTCTTTGTATTTCTGTGATATTGGTTGCAATGTTCCTTTTTCATTATTGATTTTTGTTACTTGGGTCTTCTCTCTTCTTTTATTAGTTAGCCTAGCTAATGGTTTGTCTGTTTTGTTTTTCTTCTCAAGAAGCAAATGTTTTGTTTCTTTGATCTTTGTATCATTTTTTGGATCTCTATTTCATTTAATTCTGCTCTGCTCTTAATTATTTCTTTACATCTCTAATTTTTGGATTGGATTGTTCCAGTAATTCTAATTCTTTGAGGTGTAGTGTTAGGTTGTTTATTTGAAAACTTTCTATTTTTTTGATGTAAGTTTTTCTTGCAATAAAGTTTCCTCTAAGAGCTGCTTTTGCAGCATTTCACAGATATGATGTGTCTTTGGCATGGTGTGTCTTTAATTTAATTAGTTTCAAGAAATTTTTTGACATTTTGTTTAATTTCTTCTTGGACCTATAGGTAATTCAGGAGCAAGTTGTTTATTTTCCATGTATTTATACAGTTTCCAAACTTTCCCTTGTTTTTGATTTCTAGTTTTAATCCATTATGAAGTACTTGAAATGACCTCCTTTAAAAAAAAATTTATACTTGCTTTTGAACCTAATATATGGTCTATCCTGGAGAATACTCCATGTGCTTATGAGAAGAATGTATATTCTTTGGTTGTTTGATGAAATGTTCTGTACATATCTGCCAAGTCCAATTGTTCTAAAGTGTGGTTTAAATCCTGTGTTTCTTTATTGATTTTTTTGGTCTAGATAATATGTCCAATGCTGAGAGAGGGGTGTTCAGGTCCCCAACTCTTATCATAATGGGTTCAACCTCTTTCTTTAGGTCTAATAGTGTTTGCTTTATATATATGAGTGCTCTGGTGTTGGGTGCATATATATTTATGATTGTTGTGTCTTCTAATTGGATAGATCCCTTTATCATTATATAGTGGCCTTCTTTGTCTCTTTTTATGTTTTATGGTTTAAAATCTATTTTATCCAATATAAGAATAGCTACTCCTGCTAGCTATTGATTTCCTTTTGTATGGTATGACCTTTTTCATACCTTCACTCTTAGTCTGTATGTGTCTTTAGAAGTGAGGTGAGTCTGTTGTAGACAGCATATAGTTAGGTCTAGTTTTTTAATCCAATCCTCCAGTCCATGTATTTTGAGTGGAAATTTAATCCATTTGCATTTATGGTTGTTACTGAAAGGTATTGTCTTCTGGCATTTTATCAATTTTCAGTTGGATGTTTTAAATATCTTTTTATTTCTTTCTTTCCCTTTTATTGTCTTTGGTGTTTGTTGGTTTGGGGAGCTGGTAAAATACAGTTCCTTTCTCTTTATCATTTGCATGTTTGTTCTATCATGTGGTTTTGTTCTTTCTTGTGTATTCATGGTGTTGATTCTCACTTTTTGGATTCCAGCTACAAGAGTCCCATGAGGGTTTCTTGTAAGGCTGGGTGTATGGTGGTGAACTTTCAAAGATTTGTTCATCTGGGAGACACAGTATTTCTCCTTCATTTCCAAAAGATATCTTTGCTGAGTATAGTATTCTTGGCTGGCAGTTTTGTGTTTTTGTTCTTGGTTTTTTTTTTTTTTTTGGTATTTTGAATAAATCATCCCATTCTCTTCTGACCTGTAGAGTTTTGTTGAGAAATTTGCTATTAGACTGATGGGGACTCCCTTAGATGTTAACTTGATGTTTTTCTCTTGCTGTTTTTGGGAATCTTTCTTTGTCTTTGAGCTTTACTGTTTTGACTATAATGTGTCTCAGAGAGGGCCTTTTAAGATTGATTCTGTTTAGGAATATTTGAGTGTCCTGAATCTGATGGCCTATGTTTCTCCCTATACCTGGGATGTTTTCTGCTATTATTTCATTGGATGTGTTTTCAAAGTTTTTTCTTTTCTACTCCCCTTCAGGAACACCCATGATTCTGATGTTTGTGTGCTGAATTTCATCTGCTATCTTTCCTAGAGTTTCTTCATTTTTAAAAATTATTTTTCTTTTTTGTTGTTGTTGTCTGCTTGAGTCATTTCAAAGAGACTGTCTTCAAGATCACAAATTCTTTTTATTTATTTTTTATTTTTTTTATTTTTTATCTTTTTTTGTGACCGGTAAGGGGATCGCAACCCTTGGCTTGGTGTCACCCGCACCGTACTCAGCCAGTGAGCGCACCAGCTATCCTATATAGGATCCGAACCCATGGAGGGAGCTCCGCGGCGCACCCAAGCGCTGCACTCTCCTGAGTGTGCCACGGGGCCAGCCCTCACAAATTCTTTTTCTGCTTGCTCTAGCCTGATGCTTAAGCTCTTGGTTGTGTTTTTTTATTTCACTGAATGACTCCTTCAGATCTATGAGTTCTGTTACATTCTTTTTTAAAATATTAATCTCTTTATAAATTTCTTCCTTTATATCCTGGATAGTTTCACTCAACTTATTGTGCTGTCTTTCTGCATCTTCTTGTGTCTTGTCGAATTTCCTTAAGATTTTACTCAGAGTTCATTTTCAGTTATTTGAAGGGTTTGCTGCTCTATGGGGTCTGGTTCTTGAAAGTTATTTTATTCCTTTGGTAGACTCATTATTTTCTTGTTTTTCTTTATTTCTAGTATCTCTACATTGATGTCTGGTCATCTAGTAGAGCAGTTGCTTCAACTATTATTATCCTTCCCTGGACTGTACTGATGACCCTCCTTGTGTCAATACAGTTGAGTGGTCAGCATTCTGCCTTTTTTTTTAAAGCAAGAGAGAAAAGAAGAAATATTATTTCACTTATTAATTGTTAATCTTCATATAATATGTTAGCCATTAATAAAGTCTCAGAATTGAAATATCTCCAAAGTTCAGAGATATGGTAATGACTATAGCACAACAAACAAATAATGTGAAAACCTAAATATTTCTATTTATTTCTAGATATCTAAATATCTCAAAATACTTTTAATTCAGGAGTAATTTTTTTAAAAATAAATATTTCTAATTAATGTCTGAGAAATTCTCTTATTTCTCTTTCTTTTAATGTAAAGTTTTGTAAACCCTATACATAAGAAATCAATAAAAATTAATTTCATATTAATTTATAAAAGATGAGCAACATAAAAGATAACATTTCAACTGCAGTATAGTTAATTCTACCATCTTAGATTTCTAAGTATCTGGTTAGTAAATCCTTTTTTTCTTCTCATTGACAAGAAAATAGAAGTCAATTCTTAACATTAGTCAAATGTTATGCGGTTACAAAATCTTGTGGAAATAAATTTGATTGCAATAAATAGCCTGGTCATACTGAAGGGAAAGTGCTTCCACTAGAAAAGTTATTAGAGCACTGCCATTTGTTGAAAGGACTCCTTTTTAACAATTTAGTGTAGATTTATATTTATTTATTTTTATCAAGGAAGTCAAGGTAAGAGATTTCAAACTATTAATCCTGAACTAGTTTATGCCCAGTATGACTGGGAATATAGGACTCTCATTATATCTAACAATGGCTACTTGCATTTACCCAAAGGGTTTTTATTTCTTATTCAGACATGAAACATAGCATTGAATTAATTAATACATATGAATTTTAATCCTTAATTTGTTTTTTTGGTGTATGCCTTCACTCTTTTTTTGTTTTGACTATTAAAATAACTTATCTTACTGTATACAGGACAGCTCAAGAAAGAGAACAAAAATAGCAGTTAATATGATATTCTTCTGTAGCAATATTAATACAATTAAGAGCTATTTTTACTATACTACACTAAAGCTCTGAAGTCAAGTATTTTCCAAAAAAAACAACTGTTTTTGTTTTCTTTTGTTTTTTTTTTTTTTAATTTGAAGACAACTTCATGAAAAGCTTACTTACAAAGATTAAAAGCAGAGTTCAGGGAAAACAATGCAGGACAGTATAATACTTACAGGATAACGACTATTAACATTAGGACTCATGACTCATGGGAGTTAAGATTTACTGGGAGATACTGTGGATAGCTAAGTGGAGGGGTCTTTTGACATAAATTGCAGTCTTTGGTGGAAGGATAAAGTCAATAGACAAATAGTAAACTAGCAGTTAACAAATTAGAGTAAATGTCCTCAAACTCATCTTGCCTTTTCATTTCCTATTGCTGATTCCAATAGCCAAACTCAAAGGAAAGCCAGAAGGCAAGGAAACACTTTAATGTGGTGCATACTGGTCATCCTTCCAGGCATGAAGGAGGATCACACACCAAAAGGGTAAAATTGAAGATGTCGTACATGGAGCATGTCTAACTTCATGCATGACAGAATATAAGTCAGTAATCTACTTCCTTTGGACTCTTGGTTTTCCTCTCCTCTGTGTTGGCATTATTTTCACAAAGACAACCCCTACATGTTGGCTTTTATTCTACTATAGTTTGTCTGTTTCAGCAGCCAGAGAGCCTTTTTCCAATGTGCTACAATAAAAGTCCCAGAGAGGACTCTGACTGTAATTGAGGAAATATAGTGCTATGTCTGGCCACAATGTTGTTATTAGATCATGCTTAAGGCTTAGAGGAATGTGTGTGGATGTTGGAAGCAGGGAGCTGCCCTGAATGCAGGGGTCCCCTAGGGGGCACAGCTCTCGTCCAGCTGCATCCAGCTGACGAAGCTTCATGAAATCAAAGAGAATTGTTTTGAAAATAGCTGGAGATGTTTTTGAGGAAGTCTAGACTTTTGACCTTGGAGCATTCCTGAGAACCTGGGAGTGTGTGCTATTTCTGTAAACTCCCACATCCAGTTGCTTATACAGAACTTGTAACCCTTTGTTTAGACATGCACTTAGAAAAGTATATAAAGAGAAATGCCTGTTGAATAAAGCGCAGCAGCCCTCAAGACTGTTTGTCCTCCTGACCCCATCTTTTGTCTCTTGTCTCTTTTCTAATCCTGCACTCGTCTTCTCGCCCTGCCATCTCTGGCTGGCTTCCGGCTTGTGGAGATGGGGGTTGTGGAGGGTTAACTAAACCAGAGCCATGTGAGTTGAGATGGGATGGAAGTTCTTCAGTGCAAAGTGTAGGTACAATTACCAAATGAAGGAAAATGAATATTGTGTAGGCAAAAACAATATTGATTACATCTTTTATTTCTACCAATCACTTTTTTCTCACTGTATCTTTAATAAATATTCCAGGAGTAGTAAGATGGGTTTATATGTCTTATGGGGCTTGGGTATTTCCAATTTTATAAAAGTTCCCCTAAATGATTCTTATTTGAAGTGGTGGTTGAGAACCAGTAACATAATTATTCAACCATAAAAATTTCAAAAATAATTAAATTAGTGAAAGTCATATTTGTTATCAATGATAAGCTATCCAATTTTAATCCAAATAATATCTTCTGGTAGTGAAGTTACAATTTCAACAAATAGGGAGCCATATTTATGAGCTGAGGCTAAAGGGTAACTATTAATAAGTAATAAAAGGGACTGAAATACACTTTATATAGTACATATCTTTAAGGACTACTGACCTTTTTGGAAATGTAGGCTTCAACATGGCATAAGACATAAGATTTCCTCAGCTTTAGTGCAATTGATTTTTTTCTTTGAGTATTTAATTCTATTTAGCCAGTATATCTATTACATACTTACCAGAACAAGTAATTTGATAGGTACTACAGGAAGCATAAATGATGCAACACACACACACACACACACACACACACACACACACACACACACACACCCCTTGCCCTTTCCATTTGCCAAAATAGAGATTAATACAAACATGATAAACAGATATTAATGAGAGATATTAATTCTTATAAAATGAATCTTAGTGATTGCTTAAAGAAAATGGGATTTGAATTAATCTTAGGAAAGAAATGGAAGATTTTCAGAGAGTTGATATGTGCTATATCCACAAAGTTTTATAAAATTCCATGAGGAGTGACATAATTAGTGATTGTGGACAAAAGACAACTCTTTCTATAATTTGGTTGTGACAAAAAGTCTCAAATTGGAACCCAATTTTTAAAATACGGTATTTTTAAAGAAGATCAATAAGTATTTATTATAATCATCTCTTTTTGATAGACCATTTAGAATTTATACAAACACATACACACATGAATGGTTTTCAGAGAGTTCTTGTAAATATTTGTTTTTTTGTTTTTGGGGTTATTTATTTTTTTTTATTTTGTCAATATACAATGTGGTTGATTATTATGACCCATCACCGGATATTTGTATGATCTTTTTGAAGTACCCTTGTGCATTATCTTTTTATTCTATTTTCCATGAACTTTTTGAAACACACTCGTGTATGTGTGTGTGTGTGTGTGTGTGTGTATTTGCTTTGAGGTTTAGAACTCTCTTGTTAATACCTTTTCAAGAATTACCAGGAGAGACTTCTGTAGTAACAAAATTAGGAACTCTACAAACACTCTCCTCAGCAAAATAACAATTTAATATTAAAAATTATATTAAAAATCATTTGAATTATCTGGAAATTGTCCTAAAGGTATAGACAAAATGGAGAAACATTCATTCAAGAAAGTCTGCCAAATATCCATAAGAACAGCATGAGTTTGTGGCATTGGATCCATGATCCAATCTATTACCCTCCCTCTCATGTTGGTATAGGAAAGCTCCATACTAGGAATGTGCAGTCAAGATAACAAGGGCTTCTCTTTCCCCCAGCACCCAGTGTGGGGCTATTGTTTTATCCTGGGAGGGACAGGCTGTGAGCCTTTGTCATACCCTAACCCTGTGCTGCAGAAGCTTTATTCTGGGAAAGGATGGCAGAAAGGACTAGTCTCCCTTTTTCACCCAGCCCACTATCATAGGACAGATGTTCTACTCCAGCAAAGGCAGATTGAAAATCCTGGGATGATGCTTCTCCAACCAGAGTTTGCTTGTAGAGTAGAGGTTTCACAATAGAAGAGGTGAACTAAGACGACCAGGGATTCCTCCCATAAGGCACTCATTGGTAGAGTGTGGATGTAATTCCAGGTAAAGCAGGACCCCACTCCATCTTTGAGACAGTGTTGCAAGAGTTCTGCCCAGAAAGAGAGGAAGGATGTAAAGACTAATTGCTCAGCACCTCTGCCTGAGGAGACTGATTTTATTTGGATCAAAGAGTAGAGAACTCTATGCCTAAGGACATGGCTATAAACAATAGAGATCTTGGGTGGGAACAGTTAAAACGACAGTTATGTTAAATGAAATAACCCAGGCACAGAAAAAGAAAGACTGCCTGTTCTCACTTATATGTGAGACCTAAAAAAGAGAACAAAACAAAATAAAAAAACAAATAAATAATAATAAGTCAATATGTTAAAAGGAGAGAGAAGAACTGTGGTTATTAGAGGCAGGGAAGGGGAGGAGGTATAGTGCAACGGTAAATATGCTAATTACCCTAAATAGATCATCCCACATTGTATATATGTATTGAAATATAACTCTGTACCCCTTAAATACAATCAATATGTTTCAATTAAAAAATTTAAAAATAAAGTTTAGTCTTTTAAATAAATTTTTAAAGGGTAAAAAGAGGATGATAGCCTTTTGATAAAGCAAAATGGCAGAATAGCCAGAAGTTTAATGAAGAGAACCAAGGAAAGAGACACCAAAGAAGAACGATCCTGGGATCATAGACAATTATGAGTGTTGAGAAGGCTGTGCACAATCACTGCACTGATCCCAGTGAGGAACAATCAGAGCAAGATGTGGTACAGAATTGACACTAGTCCCCAAGCTATACACAGACTCAATAATACATGAAGGGAGACACATTGGCATGAGGGGCTTTAAAACAATACCTGACAACACTGAATCAAAACATGTTGCTTTGCCCCCCACGGATTTGTCATCCCACTTCCCCTGGGTGATGGAACTGCAAAGGATTACTCAAAGCACATCTCTTCTGAGCAGTGAGAAGCCCCAAAGTGGTTAATCTCCTCTGGAACCTTCAAGCAAGAGGCATCCCTTCCTTGGGAAATTAACCCCAAATTGGGGTTCTCTTCCTGCATTTATTTTCCAGACCAGGAATTTACAGGAAGAGAACACAGGTGGGGTTATAGTTTAACAATATAGGCTGGTAACTTTCAGTGAAACAAGCCAGATGACATTCCAATAAGGCAATTAAGTGGTCCTATCAACAAAAGCCTGATTTTAGCAAACATTCCTTCACCATCTAGCAATTTTCCAGTATCTTTACATTTCAATCAGTAACTAGTCTGTCCATGAGTCGGCAACCTTGCTGTGCCACAAATCTTTATCTTACACCAGAGACTTTAAAGCCTGAGGAAAATTTCCAGTCATCTGCAAGGTCAATATTTGAAACTGCAAGGCTTTGGAAAACCAGGCCCATTGAAGTACATTTGCTTTAAGTATCCTCTACAAAAAAATACTTTGACCCAGGGAAGACTCCTGGGATGCCAGACTTAAGAAAAGTCATAGTCACCACTGCCCAAGAGAGTTACCCACTCAGGAGCTATCAGAGAGGAAAATTCCAAGCTACTAGTCCCTGACCAAATATAGTGCAAAAAGATAACATATACTTTTGGAATTGTGAAAGCAATTTTCAAGCAACAGACACATCTAAAATTGAAAGGTAAAAATCTAACGTGCAAAGAGAACTTAAGCACAACTTTTGCCAAATAAGTGCAACAAACTGAACTAGTAGTGACACTATGCAGTCAGGCTAAAAGATAAAAATGAGGAAAACATCAGTAGATATATCAAAGGCTACTCAATGTGAAAAAAAGTAGACATTGCAGAATTAATCCAGCCACATCACTAAACAAAGAAGAAAAAATGCACAATAAAATAACAATAATTTCCTTACCTTTTCTGTTTCTTTTAAAGTCTAATGTTTATTTTGTTAAAAACTGGACATTTTAAGTAATACATTATAACAATTCAAGATAAACTATATTATCTAAAATTAAAGATAATTAATTAAAGAAAACAGGAAGAAACAGGAAAATGAGACTTATACACAAGGGAAAACCAGGCAAAAGAAACAGACTGAAGGGTATAAATGTTACAACTTAATGTTTTCACAGAAGCTATTAAAAGTATGTCCAAAATGCTAAAGAAAATAATGTGGTAAAGGTTGACAATGTTTTATCAAGTAGATAATATGAACAAATAGACAGAATTATTAAAAAGAACTTAATAGAAATATTAAAGTTAAAAAGCATAATAACCAAAACGAAAAATGCACTAGAATGGTTCAACAGTAGATTTGAGCTGTCAGAAGAAACAATCAGTGAACTTGAAGATAGATTATTAGAGATCATGCAATCTGAGGGACTGAGAGAAAAAAGAATGAAGAAAAATAATCAGAGTGACAGAGAAATATGGTGCATTAAGCACATTAATGTATGCATAATGGGTATACCAGAAGGAGAGAAGTGAGACAAGGGTCAGAAAAAAAAATATTTGAAGAAATAATGTGTGAAAAGTCCCCAAATTTGATGATAAACATTAATTTAGACACAAAATATTCTTGACAAACTCCAAGTACGATAAACACAAAGAGATCCACACTCACACACTTCATAATAAAAATTTTTGAAAGACAAAAAGAAAGTCCTGAAATCAGCAAGAGAAAAATGGTTTATCATGTACAAGGTAAGAATAACATATAACTTCTCATCAGAAACAATAAAAGAAAGAGGCAGTGGTACAGTTCTCATATATTCAATGTGCTGAAAGTAAAACAAAACAAAACAAAAAGTGTCAACCAATCAATCAAGAATCTTACAGCAAAATAAGGTCTTTCTCTGATTTTCAAAAACTGAGAGAATTTATTCCTAGCAGATCTGCTTTATGAGAAATAGTAAGGGAAATTCTTCAGGCTAAAAAAAAAAAATTGCAGAGTAATCTGAAACTCCATTAAAAAACAAAAACCACTGGTAAAGATGATGATATAACTAAAACTGTGTAATTGCATATTCTTCTTTCTTCTCTTAACTGATTTGAAATACAACCGCATAAACAATAGGTAAATTATTTTTGTTGTTGGAATTATAATATGTAGAAATATAATTTATGTGACAATACTAATACAAAAAGTCAGGTGGGAACAAAGGTATATTGTATAAAGAATAAAATAATACATGATGACTTATATCCAGAGAAAGAAATATAAGGATGACCACACTCAACACCTTTATTCAGTATTTTGTTGTAGGTTATAGCAAAAAAATTTTTTTAAATTGGGAAATAATAAATCAGTAAACAAATAAATAAATGGCATCCAGACTGGAAGAGAAGACTTAAAACAATCTCTATTTTCCAATTACAGTATCTTATATAAAGAGAAAATCCCAAGGAATCCACTAAAAGCCTTTTAGAAATAATAAACAAGTTCACAAAGTTTTCAGCATACAAGATCAATATACAAATGTGAATTGTATTTCTATGTATTTTGTTTGGTTAGTCAGAAAATTAAATTTAAAAATTAAAATAGGCCGGCCCGGTGGCACACTCAGTAGAGTGCGCCACTTGGGAGCATGGCGGCGCTCCCGCCGAGGGTTCGGATCCCATATAGAGACCGGTCTGCTCACTGGTTGAGCACGGTGTGGGCGCGACAACGAGGGTTGCGATCCCATTGCCGGTCACAGTACGGGCGCGACACCAAGGGTTGCGATCCCATTACTGGTCACGAAAAAAAGACAAAAAGGAGAAAAAAAAATTAAAATAACCATCTTCCCAAAAACATCAAAAAAAAAAGTACTTAGCTAAAAACCTGGCCCCCCCCCCAAAAAAAATGCAAGACTTGTGTGAAGAAAACCATGTAAGAAATAAATGAAAGTCATACTATATTCACAAATCAAAAGACAGTATTGTTACCATAACATTCACTGAATTGATTTACAGATTATGTGCAATTCCAATCAATATCACATCTGGCTTCTTTTTAGAAATTATCAATACGATTCTAAAATTCCTACAGAAATTCAAGGGATCTGGAACAGTCAAAGCCATCCTGAAAATGAAGAACAAAATTGGAGGTCTTAGACTTCTTGATTTTACAACCTACCACAAAGCTACAGTCATCAATAATTTGTTTTAGTAGCATAAGAGTATACATTTAGAGCAATAGATTGGAATTTTAAGTACAGAAATAAACCATTACATTTAAGGTCACTTGTTGTTTGACAAGTATGTCAAGTAGGTTGTAATTCATTGAGGAAAAATCACGTTGTGCTGGGACCACTGGATATCCACTCACAAAGAAAGGAATTTCGACATCTTCACACTATATACAAATGTTAATTTAAAATGAATCTTAGACTTATTGGAAGAGCTAAAACTATAAGGCTAATAGATAAAACATAAGTACAAATTTTTGTGGCCTTGGGTTAGCTAATGGTTTCTTAGACACAACACCAAAAGCACAGCAGAAAAAAGAAAAAAAGAAAAATTGAACATCATCAAAATTAATAACTTCTGTTCTACAAACAATTCCATAAAAAAGTAAAACAAAAGCCTACAGAAGATAATATATTCTGAAATTATATATTTGATGAGGCAGTTTTACCCATAATGTAAAAAGAGCATTTAAAATGTATAATGAAAGACCAGTGACCTAATTAACAAATGGCAAAGGATTTAAATAGCTTCCACAAAGACAATATGTAAATGGTAATAATCACATGAAAAGATACTTAATACTGTTAGTCATTAGGGAAATGCAAATCAAAAACTCAAGAAAACAACTGCTTCATATATGCTAGGAGGGCTTGAATAAGGAAGATGTACAAAAATAATTGTAGGTGAGGATGTGGATAAATTAGAATGCTTAAATTTGTGGAAATGTAAAATCGTACAGCTGCTTTGAAAAACTGTTTGGCAGTTCTTAAAATATTAAACATAGAGTTACCATATTACCCACCAACTCCTCTCTTAGATATGTGCAGCCAAGAATAGTAATAACATACACTTACACAAAAACTTGTACACAAATGATTATAGCAACCTTACTCATAATAGGCAGAAAGTGGAAACAATCCAAATATCCATCATTTGATGAATGGATAAATAAAATATGGAGTATCCATGCAACAGAATATCAGTTGGCATTAAATATTAATAAAATATTGATACATGTTATAACATAAATGAACTTTGAAAACCTCATGTTAAGCAAAAGAAGTTAAACATAAAAGATCACATATTATATCTTTGCATTTATATAAAATGTTCAGAGCAGTTAAATTTATAGGGACAGAAAGCATATTAGTCATTGCCAGAGAATGGATGGAGGGGACAATGGGAAATGACTGCTTAATGGTATAGGGTTTCATTTGGGGGTGATAAAAATGTTCTAGATTTGATTGTGGTGATTGTTGCACAACTATTTGAAAATACTAAAAATAATTGAATTTTTTACTTTAATTGGGAGAATTGATTGGCATGTAAATTATACCTCATAAATGCTGTTGAAATACATATTCTCTTAAAAAAGTGTAGAACTCATAAAATCAGAGATAATTTTTATTAATAGTAATCATTTGACTAAAATAATGAATTCCCAAAAAGACTCATCAGGGAGGTCCATTTTTTTTAACTGAACTTTATTTTTATTTTTTAAACATTTCCTTTCCATTGAAAATTCTGTCTTAAGGACCATTTGAATATTTTATATGCAGCATATCAACTTAGTGCACTGCACACAGAGAAAATAAAATGTCACTTGAAGAAAATAAAATTCATAGCTTTCTCAAGGGAGAAGTGATTGAAAAATGTGTGCTTACTTCAGGAAGGTGCAAGAAAATTAGGCCATCCAAATTAACACTTTAATTAACTTTTCATAGTTTCACTTCCATGTCAGTAAGTCAGCCTGGAAACTGTCGACACTGAGTAAATGGAATAAATAAAGAATAAACAATACTAATTATTTTTCAAAGAAATATGATCAATGAGCTGATGTAGGTCTAAAACATAAAAGCTGGTGTTGATTCCTGACATTGGCAGACAGGGGAAAATGAAAATAAAACCAAAATAGTTTATATGTGTTAAAGCTCTTTGCTGATCAATTATCTTCTTTACTTCTCCAGTGTATGGGACAGTACAATACAACTGTTGATGCTGAAAATGCAAAACTTCTGAGAAACTTATCTATATTTAAGGTTTCTATGCCTTAAAGCAAAAATAATGAACGTTACCTTAATCCCTATATATTGAAACTATTCTTTCCTTCATACAGGTAAGATTTTGACTTCATTGTTCTAATGTAATGCTATTGTCAGGAAGAAAAAAATAAAACTATAATAAAAAATGCATTTTTACAAAGACACAAACTAGAGAAAGTACATTGTTGAAGTTCTGAATTGACAGAAATTTCTTTTATGACTGAGACAATTGAGTTGGGGTCAGGTCCATTTGCTGCTAGACAGAATCCCTGATGATGCTTCTCTAGAGCCAGTGAGAGTCAGAAAAGATGCAGATTTTGTTTGATTACTGTCACCTGGTCACCAGAAAAACAACCCATCATCATGATCACATTCGATGTGGGTCACAGCCCTGTACTCAGTGATAAAAATGCAGATTCGTTGCTGATATGAGAAAGGATAACAACACTAACAGTCGCTCAAAGAAGGAAAATCTCCTTCTCAAGGTATTAATCATTTCCATGATCCTTTGTCTCAAGTATCTCATTCAAAATAAAATTAGTGTAAATTATAAAGATAGTGACCACAGCAATGAAACATTTTCCTTCATCCCGAATCTACTGACATTTTGCTTTGAAACTGTCAACTTGATTACAGTTGTACACGTTGGAAATCCCAACTCCAGAAGCTGGTAAGTAAGGCAGACAGGACATAGATTGTAGCACCAGGAATAAAACAGATGGTATCATCAATCTTCGTGACTCTTGACTCACGTGACTGACTCTCTCCTTTTCTAAGTTATACATTAGAAGTGATTAAATAATCATTAATATTACCCACCTCTAAGAATATAATTTCCTGTTAAGGTACTCATAACCATGTATGCCAGGCATTAGATCAGAGAAAAAGAGTAACTTTACTGTAGTGTCCTAGATAAGAGCTGTATTATAAAGTGCATTTTATTTCTTGCTTAAGCATATGGAGTTCAATTGAGAAAATAGAGCTGCCTTTATTTCCCTCAATTACAGGGTAATCTTGTTTTTTAAAATATTTTTCTGGCAGAGAGGCCCAGGAACCGCCATGACCACCATGAGCCCTGTGACGCCCACACAAGCTGGAGCAGAAAGGCGCCGCTGCTGGATTCCCATTCCAGCCCAGTAACCACGGCCCAGAGAGGCCCAAGCCTCCCACCCATAGGCACTGTGGCAGGTGTACCAAATTGGCAGTCCTGACAGGATCCTGGCCAACAGTAGGGTCAAACAAGTGGACTATTGGGCAGGCCCAGTGGCGCACTTGGTAGAGTGCGGTGCTTGGGAGCGTGGCGGCGCTCCCGCTGAGGGTTCGGATCCCATATAGAGACCGGTCCGTGCACTGGTTGAGCGCAGTGCGGGCGCGACACCGAGGGTTGCGATCCCGTTACCAGTCACGAAAAAAGACAAAAAGGAAAAAAGAAAGAAAAAAAGATCAGAGCAGAATTTAATGAAATTGAAACCCAAAAAACAATACAAAAGATCAATGAATCAAAAAGTTGGTTTTTTGAAAAGATAAATAAAATTGACAAATCACTAGCATGGCTAGCTAAAAAAAGAAGAGAGAAGACCCAAACAACAAAAATTAGAAATGAAAAAGGTGATATTAAAAGGTGATACATCTGAAATACAAGGAATCATTTGAGACTACTATAAACAACTATATG
>NW_007729152.1:189485-225336 GCF_000696425.1 Galeopterus variegatus
TCACGAAAAAAGACAAAAAGGAAAAAAAAAAAAAAAAAACAAGTGGACCATGAAATCCACTGTCACAATGACTAAACCAAAGGAAAGACAAAAGAAATATGAAAAATCAATAAAGTACACCACCAAAGGGTAATAATAACTCTCAAGCTCTAGATCCTATAAAACAAGAAGCCCTTGAAATGACTGACAAGGAATTTTGAGGGAAAATCCTTAGGAAACTAAATGAGATACAGGAAAACTCAGCTAGACAACATGATAAAATGAGGAAAAGTACACAGGACCTGAAAGAAGAAGTGTACAAGGAGATCAATGTACTGAAAAAGAATATAACAGAGATTGCTGAGCTGAAGAATTCATCCCCATCAAAATTCCAATAACATTTCTCTCAGAAATGAAAAAAAATAAACTATCCTAACATTTATATGGAATTACAAAAGACCACACATAGCCAAAGCAATTCTGAGCAAATAAATAAAAATAAATAAATAAATAAAGCTGGAGGTATAACACTACCTGACTTTAAACTATACTACAAAACTATAATAGCCAAAACAGCCTGGCACTATCATTAAAGCAGATACTAAAATCAACTCAAAATGGATTAAAGAATTAAATATACATCCTGAAACAATAAAACTCCTCAAAAACATAGGGGAAGCTCTCTAGGAAGTAAGACTGAGCACAGACTTCATGAATATGACCCCAAAAGCACAGGCCACCAAAAGAAAAATAAGCAAATGGGATTATATCAAACTAAAAAGCTTCTCCACAGCAAAAGAATTAATTAACAGAGTTAAAAGACAACCAATAGTATGGGAGAAAATATTTGCAAAATATCCACCTGACAAAGGATTAATATCCAGAATATTCAATGAAGTCAAACAACTTTACAGCCAAAAAAACAAGTTAACCCAATTAAAAAATGGGCAAAGGACTTAAATAGGCATTTCTCAAAGGAAGAAATGCAAACGGCCAAAAGACACATGAAAAAATGTTCAACATCGCTCAGCATTTGGGAAATGTAAATCAAAACCACACTGAGATACCATCTCACTCCAGTTATGATGGCTAGTACCCAAAAAACCGTGAATGATAAATGCTGGTGAGGTTGTGGAGAAAATGGAACTCTCATACACTGTTGGTGGGACTGCAAAATGGTGCAGCCTTTACAGAAAATGGTGTGTAGTTCCCTCAAACAATTACAGATAGATCTACCATAGGACCCAGCTATTCCACTGCTGGGAATATACCCAGAGGAATGGAAGTCATCATGTCGAAGGGATACTTGTACTCCAGTGTTTACTGCAGCACTATTTACAATAGACAAGAGTTGAAACCAGCCCAATGTCCATCATCAGATGAGTGGATAAGGAAACTATGGTATATCTACACAATGGAGTACTACTCTGCTATAAAAAAAGAATGAAATACTGCCATTCATAACACCATGGATGGACTTAGACAAAATTGTATTAAGTGAAACAAGTCAGACACAGAACAGAAACACCACATGTTCTCACTTTTCTATGGGAGCTAAAAATAAATAAATAAATACATACCCCGGGGGGGAGGGGCTCGGATTAGGACAGAACAACCACAATTCCTTGAAGTTGTTAAGACAAGTGAACAGATATGAGGTTGATGGGAGGAAGGGGGGAGGGGCAGGGGGAGGAAGGTTCAGTAAGGGACACAAAAATCAATCACATTGTATATTGATAAAATGAAATAAAATTAAAAATAAAAAAAGACTAGTAGTGGGAAGGTAGAGTATGATTAGAAAACAAAAAGTCTTGAATGAAAAACCAAAGAGTGAAGTATTGTTTTATAACTTAATTGAGGGTTTTGGGAAATGGAAATAACATGATATTTTTTATTTACTATAATTACATGGTATCTCTAAAGTTATTTGGAATCTTTTATTATAAACTATTAAACCATTTAAAATTTAAAAATATAAAATAAAATAAAAGTATTTTTCTTATAATATCACTGTATACTTGAATTGCAATTTATCTTAAAAACCTCTTTTCACTAAGTATAAGAATGCACAGTACAATTTGATAGTAGTACAACTTAAAAGTTTTTTTTTTTCTTTAACCACACATTTACTTCATCTTAAAAGGTTGCTTGCTAAGTAAACTTGGAATATGTTAGTATTATTCAAATTCTCATTTGGGGTAACCCAATTTTTCTTCATGAAATTACTTTAAAAATGACAAACATTTTTGGCATTAAAACATTCTTTAAATTTTAAATACCAAAAGCATGTAAGGTGCTGCATTGTTTTTTCCTCAGAACACAATTGAGACTGAATGCAGAATTTTGACTAATGAATTAGAATCTAAAGTGGTATAATCAAATCTAGGGACATATTTTTACCTATTAGTACTATTGATAACTTGTACTATGAGATTTACCTTTTGCTAATATATTGCCTTGCCTTGGTTTCTTGATCATTTACATTGGTAGTCACATGTTTTCCAAGTGAAAATAAGATGACCATTTAAGAGAGCAACACATAACTATTGAACATGTACAAGCTTGAGTTTTCAACAGGGGAAATACAAAATGAGTGAGGACACGAATGACAATTTAATGAATTTATATCTATTCTTCTGCTTCTTTGTATTTATTTTTTACCATATAAACAAAATAAAAAATTGACTACCATAAAAGCAAGCTTCAAATATTCAATTTTTTAAATATTCTATTATGTGAATGATTAAAACGCTATACTAGGCAATAAGTTGAATTAAATTGTGAATAAAGACGTGCAAGTTGAGACGTTCCTACAAACTTAGAACAAGATAATTTTTGCTTATAGTACTAATTTCTCTAAGAAAAAAATTCAATAAAAGATTATTTCCAAAGACTCGCATGGCAGATGCTCAAATTTCCCTATGTCTAAGAGTATATGAGACTACCAAGTAAGAATTACAACTAAAAAATAAAAGCATAAAGTTAATCAAATCAGGTTGTAGCTTCTGATCTAGCATGTAAGGAGTTTGGAAATCATCACTCTGTCCTAAGAAGTAAAAAGCTGAAATATATGGAAAATCAACAACTCATCTTAAATCAACCAAAAAAGTAAGGCGACAGGGAAAACCAGTGCGCCCAAACTTAGAGAGACAGACAGGTGGATACAGAGAATCACAACTCACCAGAGAAGAGCCCCATTACTTGAAATCTCCCAGAAACCAGTAACAAAGCAGGAAACATAAGTATAACTGATGAATTGCTGGAGGCTCAGTGAAGACAAGCCTCAGAGTTAAAAACTCCAGGGGGGCCACTCATAAGGAGGGACCCAGTTTTGTGAGTTTTACCTTCAAAGCTTGACAAGGTTCTCACAGTGAATACCAGAGAAATCCCCTTATGTTTTCAGCAGGGGAAGAGGAAAAGTAAACATTTTGAAATATGTCAGTGCATTTTTTCTCACCAATGCTCAACTAAGAAAAATTATTTAACAAGAGAAAGAAATTGGTTAAGGGTCACAAAGAATGATTATGTTTTGTAAAGATGAGTATACTAATTATCCTGATTTGATCATCACGTATTGTACACAGATATTGATATTCAACTTTGTACTCCACAAATATGCATAATCAATTATGTTTCAAAATTAAAAAAGAACATGCACACACAAGAGCCTAAGGAATTGGGGTTTTATCTGACCTGGGGAAGGGAAATACCCAAATTCAGCCCACTGTAACCCTTCTACTTGAGAAAAAGGAAAAATCCAACTCCAGCCTTTTCAAGCCATCTTGTCTCACATAAGGAGAAGGGTGGAAACTGAGAAGCAATCTTGAAGCTCATAGTCCAGGGGCACAGAGTTACTAAAAGACTGAGTCCTAATTATGAAATATAAAATACTTCTCCTCTCCCCACACCTTACCACCATATTAGTAAAGGACTGTTTAACACACTACCTTTTACCCGGCATATCATCTCCAGCTTTTAACAAAAAATGACAAGGAATACTACAAGGGAAAAGACACGGGTTTAAGAGATAGAGCAAGCATCAGACCAAATTCAGATATTACATGGATGTTGGAATTATCAGACTGCGAACTTAAAACTCTGGTTAAATAGACTAAGGGCTATAATTAGAAAAGTAAGTAATAATTGAAGGTAAATACAAATTTTAATTTTTCATGTCCTTAATTGATTTAACAAAAAATAGTTCAAAATAATAATATAAACAATGTATCCAATGTTTATAACTCATGTACAGGTGAAATAATTGACAGAAATGATAAAAGGTGTGGGAAGGAGAAATTAGGAATATTTTGTTATTACAAGGTACTTGCATTAGCTATGAAGTGGTATAGTGTCCTTAATTCAGAATGAATCACAGACCTAAATGTAAAACACAAAACTATAAAACTCCTAGAAGATAAGATAGGAGAAAACCTAGATGACTTTGGGTATGGCAGTAGGTTTTAAGATCCAACACCAAAGACTGGATCCATGAATAAATTTTTCAAAGGCTGGACTAAATAAAGTCAATTTTTAAAATAAAAATTAATAACTTCTGCTGTGTTAAAGAAAATATCAAGAGAATGAGAAGACAAGCCGCATACTGAGAGACAATATTTGCAAAAGACACATCTGATAATGGACAGCTGCCCAAAATATACAAATAACTCTTAAAAATTAACAATAAGAGAGCAAATAACATAACTGAAGCATGAATCAAAGACCTTAATTATCACTTCACCAAAGAAGATATACAGGTGACAATTAAGCATATGTGAAGATACTCTACATCATATGTCATCGGGGAAACGCATATTGAAACAGCAGTGAGATTCTACTACACACTTATTAGAATGGATAAAATTTAAAAACTGACAACACCAAATGCTAGCAAGGATGTGGAGCAACAGGAACTGTTATTCATTCCTAATGGAATTGCAAAATAGTACACGATTTTGAAAGAGAGTTTGGTGTTTCCTCGTAAAACTTACCATAGAATCCAGCAATCACACTTCTCGGTATTTACCCAAAGAAGTCAAAACTTGTGTCCACACAAAAACATGCAAACAGATGTTTATAACAGATTTATTCATAGTTTCCAAATCTTGAAATTAACCAAGATATCTTTTCATGGGTGAATAGGTAAACCATGGTACATCCAGACAATGGAATATTATTCGGTGCAAAAACGTAATGAGCTACCAAGCCATGAAAAGACATAAAGAGACCTTAAATGTATATTACTAAGTGAAAGAAGCCAATCTGAAAAGGCTACATACTGTATGATCACAACTATGTCGTAGTCTGGAAAAGGCAGAGACAGTAAAACAACAATGGAGACAATAAAAGTTTCAGTGGTTGACAAGCCTTGGAGGAGGGAGGGATGAATAGATGCAGTAGAGAATGTTTAGGGCAGTAAAAACATTCTGTATGATACTTTAATGGTGGATTCATGCCAATATGCATTTGTCTCAACCTACGGAGTTGGTTGCATATACAACACCAGGAGTGAACCCTCATATTAACTATGGACTTTTGGTGATAATGATGTCTCATTGTAGGTTCATTGAGCATAACAAATGTACCACTCTGGTGGGGGATGTTGATAATGGGGGAGGCTATGCATATGTGAGGGTACGGGGGGGAAATCTCTGTACCTTCCTCTTAATTTTGCTGTGAACCTAAAACTGCTCTAAAAAATAAAGTCTTAAAAAAATGAATCTAGACACAATTCTTACAACATTCAAAAAATTGACTCAGAATGGCTCATGTACAGAAATATAAAAAGCAACAGTAGAAAACCTCTTGAAGAAAACCTATGAGAATATCTATGTGATCATTTGTTTGTTGATAGGTATTTATATACAACACCCACGGCATAATTCATAAATGAAAAACCTGAAAAATTGGGTTTATTAAATGAAAAAAAATGTCTACTACGTGAAAGACACTTTTAAATACTTCAAAAAGAAGTCATAGACACATATCTGATAAAGGATCTGTGCCAAAATATACAAAGTCTCTTAAAACCGAACAATAAGAAAATAAATATCTTTATTAAAAGCAGTCTCGTATCTGAACAGACACCTCACCAAATAAGATGTACAGATGACAAATGAACATAAAAAAAGTTTATAAAGATGCCCATTTTCATTTGTCACTGGGAAATTACAAACTAAAGGAATAATGAGATACTACCACACACCTATTAGAATGCCTAAAAAATTACTGATGATAAATGTTGGAGAGGATGCAGAGCAATAGGAACTATCATTCACTGTTGGTAGGAATGCAAAGTAGTAGAGGTACTTTGGAAGATAATTTGGCAGACTCTTACAAAAGTGTAAGATAACAGGTGCCACATGATCCATCAATCACACTCCTAGGTATTTACCAAATGATTTGAAAGCCTGTATTCACACAAAAACCTGTCCATGATGTTTATAGCAGCTTTATTTATAAATGCTCAAAAACTGGAAGCAACCACATGTAAAAAAAAAAACTGTGGATAAACAAACTGCAGTCCATCCATACAGACAATATTAATCAGTACTAAAAAGAAATTAGCTATTAAACCAGGAAAAGACATCGAGAAAACTGAAATGCTTATTGCTAAATTATAAAAGCCAGTACAAAAAAGCTATATAGGAGTCCAGTTGTATGACATTTTGGAAATAGTAAATGTAAAGAGACAGTAAAGTTATCAGTGGTTGTCAGACCTTTGGAGAAAGTGAAAGGAATGAATAAGTAAAGATCAGGGGATTTGGGAGACAGTAAAATTATTTTTGAATGATGCTATAATGATGGACACAAGACATACAAGACATTATGCATTGTCAAAATCCACAGAATTTTACTGCTCAAAAAGTGAGCTTTAATGAATATGCAATTTTTTTTAAAAAGATGGTTGAGGGACTCACTTAAAAAATGCAGCATGAGACAATATAATCCAACTGTATTGCAAAGGTATGAAATAGCCTCACTTTATGGAACAGGGAGAAAAGGTGCTGACCAGTTTAACTTTGGAACTGAGTGGGACCTGTAAGAATAAAGGCAATAACCATTTATTTTGTATCCTACAATGTTACTGAAGTTATTAGCCAGCTCTAGGAGTTTTTCAATGGAGTCTTTAGTTTTTTCTATATATAGTATAATGTCATCTGCAAATAGAGACAGTTTGACTTTGTCTTTTCCAATCTGGATTCCCTTTATTTCTTTCTCTTGCCTGATTGCTCTGACTAGTACCTCCAGTGCTATGTTAAATAGAAGTGGTGAGAGTGGGCATCCTTGTCTTGTTCCTGATCTTAAGGGAAAAGACCCTCAGTTTTTCCCTATTCAGAATAATACTAGCTGTAGGGAAAGTGAAGAAAAACGGTCAGGGCCCCTCAGATGTTCAGAATCTTGCCGAGCATTTGATGTAAATAGGCCCATGTGTGGAATATACTAAAAAGCATATGTACTTCACATGGCCTGGTTTTCCAAAGTCTTGCAGTATCAAATATTGACCTTGCAGAGGACAGGACATTTTCCTCGGGCTATAAGTCTCTGGTGTAAGATAAAGATTTGTGGCACAGCAAGGTTGCTGGCTCAAAGACAGATTAGTTACTGATTGATATCTAAATTGTTGTAAGAAGGAATGTTTGCTAAGATCAAGCTGTTGTTGATAGGACCACTTAATTGTCTACTGGAATGTCATCTGGCTTGTTTCACTGAAAGTTACCAACCTATACTGTTAAACTATAACCCCACCTATGTCTCTTCCTGTAACTTCATGGTCTGGAAAATAAATGCGGGAAAACAACCCCAATTTGGTGTTAATATCCCGAGGAAGTGTTGCCTCTTGCTGGAGGGCCCCAGGGAAGTTAACCACTTTGGGGCTTCTCACTGCTCAGAAGAGATGGGCTTTGAGTAATCCTTGGTGTCTCCTTCACCCAGGGGAAGTGGGGTGACAAATCCATTGGGGGCAAAGCAACACACATGTGCCCAAATGTTCCTGGGCTATTTTCTAATGTAATTGTGCATGTGCACCCAGGTGTAGTGGGTTATGACTTAAGTATAAAGGACCAGTGGCTCTGATCCACAGTGCTCCCAGGTCCCAGGATGCCTCTGAGGAGGGGGTGCACTGGGAGGCCACTACTGCTGCCAGAAGCTGTTGCTGCAAGCTGTTGCTGCCATGGCCCCCAGGACCCTTCCGGGAGCCACCACTGCTGCTGCTGCTATAAGCTGCTGCTGCTACTACTGAGGACTGAGCTTGTGTCATCTGCCAATGACTCCTGGGATCTTTCCCAATTACCTAGTGTGGACCTGCCTGTGAGGGGTCTATGACCCAGCCTGGCATGTGAGGGGTCTGGTGACCCAGTCTGTACAATGGGTTTGACGGGTCTCGGCCCTAGCCCTGATGATACAAATGGAAACATAGTATAACTAAAATAATGAACATTTGGCTTTAGTTATGAATTGCTTTAACAATACAATTGGCCCCAACACAACAACTGACATAGTTGTGTAGCTTCACACTGGTGGTGTACTTGTCATAGATAGCTTTTATTATGTTGAAAGACTTTCCATCTATACCTAATGTGTTGTGAGTCCTTATCATGAAAGGATGTTAAATTTTGTCAAATGCTTTTTCAGCATCTAATGAGATAATCATATGCTCTGTGTCCTTGAATTTGTTGATGTGGTATATCACATTTATTAAATTTCATATGTTGAACCATCCTTGCATCCCTGGGATGAATCCCACTTGATCATGGGGGATAATTTTTTTAATGTCTTGCTGTATTCTAATTTCTAGCATTTGTTTGAGGATTTTTGCATCTATGTTCATCAAGGGTATTGTCCTGTAATTTCCTTTTTTTGTTGTGTCTATTAGTTGCATTTATATACTCAAATAATGAACTAACAGAAAGAGGAATAAAGAAAGTAACCCATTTAAAATTGTCACAAAAATAATAAAATACCTAGGGATCAATTTAACCAAGGAGGTGAAAGATCTCTGCAACGAGAACTACAAATCACTACTGAAAGAAATTAAAGAAGACACAAAAAGATGGAAAGATATTCCATGCTCTTGGATGGGAAGAATTAACACTGTGAAAATGTCTATACTACCTGAAGTGATCTACAGATTCAATGCAATCCTCAAAAAATACCAATGACATTCTTCACAGAAATGGACAAAAAAAAATCTTAATTTTAATATGGAACAACAAAAGACCCTGAATAGCCAAAGCAATCCTGAGCAAAAATAAATAAAGCTGGAGGCATAACACTACCTGACTTCAAACTATAGTGCAAAGCTATTGTAACCAAAACAGCATGATACTGCATAAACGACATACAAATGGCCAACAGGTACATGAAATAATGCTCAAAATCATTAGTCATCAGGGAAATGCAAATTAAAACTACATTGAGATACCACCTCACCCCAGTTAGACTGGCTATAATCAAAAAGATAGTGAATAACAAATGCTGGCAAGGGTATGGAGAGAAGGGAATGCTCCTATACTGTTGGTGGGACTGTAAATTAGTACAACCACTATGGAAAAGAGTATGGAGGTTTCTCAAATAACTACTGATAGATCTTCCATACGATCCAGACATTTCACTTCTGGGTATATACCCAGAGGAGTGGAAATCATCCTGTTGAAGGGATACCTGCACTCTTGTGTTCATCACGGCTCTGTTTACAATTGCCAAGACATGGAAACAACCTAAATGTCCATTGATGGATGATTGGATAAGAAAACTGTGGTATATATACACCATGGAATACTACTCTGCCATAAAAAAGAATGAAGTTCTCCCTTTTGCAACAACATGGATGAGCCTGGAGAAACTTATGTTGAGTGAAATAAAGGACAGGGATAAATAGTGCATGTACTCACTCATAAGTGGGAGGCAAGTGAGAAAGAAGTAAGGAAAGAAAGACCACAGTGGTATGTTGGACTTGTAGAGGGAGTGAACATACCTTGGGCTACAAAGTGGAGTTAGGGAGAAAGGAGGTGAGGGGGGGAGGTCGGGATACCGGGTGGAGGACATGAGGTATAAATAGAATTTGTGGTAATGAGCATGCTGCCAGTATGGATCTGGCCTTCACATTTTGGGCTCATGTGTAGCTCATGAATATTCATAGCCAATTATAAAAATAAATAAAGGCAATAAGAACTGCACATAAGCACTATATTCTAGTTGATAAAATTGTTTCCCATGGGTGTATTAGTTAACAACTCTGTTATACATGTATACTAAAATTTAAAAATTAAATACATGGCAGATGGTGGGAATCATTTTTCTTACAGTTGGAGTGGAAGTTTACAGATAAGCGTTGGAAGGAATCAAGAATTATCCATGTGGTAATAGATGAGAGCTGGAAACATCAGTATGAACTCATGTTTAGCTTAATATAGATGCAGATGGTTACATATAGAAATATTTATTGATATGTGTATATTCAAAGGTTAGTATACACACATTTTCTTTCCTGTGTCAGCTGACAGGGCCTAAAAGAATTGACACTTCCATAGCAATGAGCACACCTAGTGCCTAGATCATGATTTCTAAAACTCCTCTCTAATATTACTCCCAAATACAAGTTACCAGGGCTTATTGGAAATGTGGCTGATTCTAGGACTGGGGCAGGAAATGTAAAAGGAAATATACAGAGGTACAGACAGACAGACAGACACACACACACACACACACATCAATGGTGGTATATCACAGAAGCACAAAGCCTGCTGGAAGACCTCACAATGTCCAAATCTAGAGGACTTTAAGCTATAAAATTAGTAAAGTAATGTTCAACATTATTTATTTTATTGTTTAAATTCTCAACATCACTAATTAACAGGGAATTGCAAATCAAAACCACAGTGAGATAACATTTCACCCCAGTTAGACTAGCTATTACCAAAAAGACAGAATAATAAATACTGATGAGGATGTGGAGAAAGGGGGAACCCATCTAAACTCTTGGTGGGACAGTAAATTAGTGCAGCCATCATGGAAAACAGTATGGAGTTTCCTCAAACAACAACAAATAGAACTACCATATGATCCAGCAATCTCACTTCTGGGTATATACACAAAATAATGGAAATTGTTATGTGGATGGGATACCTGCACTCCTATCTTTATCATAGCTCTGTTTACAATAGTCAAGACATGGAACCAACCTAAATGTCTATTGATGGATGACTGGACAAGGAAAATATGGTGTATATACACAATGGAATACTGCTCATCCATAAAAAAAGAATAAAATTCTGCCATTTGCAACAACGAGCTTGGAGAAAATTATGTTAAGTGAAATAAGCCAGGCGCAGAAAAAAAAAATAATGCATGTTCTCACCCATAAATGGGAGCTAAAAATTAAATAAGTAAATAAGAAAGAAAGAGAGAAAGAAAAAAATAAAAAAACAATCACAATAATACATTGAACTTTCAGAAGGAGAGAACAGAACTGGGGTTACTGGTAGTGGGAAAGAGGAGGGGGAGGTGAAAGGGGACCAGTGAGAAATTGGTTAATGGACATAAAGAATGATTATGTATGAATAAGTGAATTATCCTGATTTGACCACCACATACTGTATACAAGTATTGATAGTCAACTCTGTACCCTACAAATATGTATAATCAATTGTTTTGATTAAAAAATAAAAAATAACAAAATAAAACAAAGTAGTATTTTTCTTTTATTGAAACATAGTTGACCGTACATATCTATGGGTAGAGAGTCGAATATCAGTACCTTTTTGCTATATGTGATGCTCAAATCAGGATAATTAGTATATTCAACATCATGCAATGCAATCCTTTTTCATGGCCCTTTATCACTTCCTCCTTTACTCTCCTCCTCCTTCCCCTTCCCCTCTCCAGCCTGTGGTAACCTCAGTGTTCTTGTCTCCTTTAGAAAGTTCAACATATTATTGTGATTGCTATATCTTTCTTTTTTTTTTCGTACTGAATTTTAACCCAAAGTATACAATAAGTCTCTACGAACCTACACTTATATAAATATGTAATTAGCAAGCAATAATTGGGAGAGAATTACAAATCTGTTATGTAGAAGAATTCTAAGTAACTTATGTAGATACTTTGCCCTCAACGAGGGGATGCGTGATACCCCTATATGTAGACTGCACATTGCGACTTCCTTCCAAAGTGTACAATATAGAAAGGGGGGAAATAATACATTTATGGTGGAGAAACCTGACAAACATTACCTCAGCCAGGTGATCAAAGCCAATATCAACAGTCATAAATCATGTTGATGGTATGATGAAAATGGCAATGTACTTCTGTGGTCTTTCTCCCAATAACTCATAACCTGTTCTTTACCATGAGAAAACATCAAACAGATTGTAATAGTGGACATTTTACAAAATACTTAACTAAATCTTTTCAAAACTTCTAAGATCATCAAAAACAAGGAAAGTCTGAGAAACTGCCACAGCCAAGAGGAGACTAAAGAGAAATGACAACTAAATGTAATGCATATTTCTGAATGGGATCATGGAGCACAAAAAAGACGTTAGGCAAAAATTGAGGAATTCTAAGTAAATTATAGAATTTTGTTAATATTCATGCATCAGCATTGGTTTATTTATTGTATCATACACATGTTAATATAAGGTGTTAATAGGAGAAACTGAGTGCAGAGTATGTGGGAACCTTTTGTACTATCTACTCAGTTTTTCTGTAAATCTAAAACGTTTCTAAAAGTAAAGTGTATTAAAAATAATTACATCATTTACTGACAAGTAAAGATTAAATGAGTATGTAGCACAGTATTTCTGGAATTAGAGTATTTTAGGAAGATTTTTCAAAAAGATAGGACTTCAGCTCAACCATTGATATGGAATGAACCCGTGTGAAGAGGTAGAAATATTCCTGAATCATTATGGCCCATTAAGTTTTGGTCAAATTAATTATTATTCTCTAACTTTCACAAATACACATTTCCCCTCACTATTTTATAAAAAATCTAGCTAGAAAACGTAGAGAAGTTTGCATCACACCATCAAATTTACATGGATATGTTAAGTGTTAAGAGCAAATTCTACCATTACTAGAGTGGAATTTCAGAGACTCTAATGGTGAAAGCACAATTTTTGAGATATTGGAAAAGGTCTTTTAACCTCAACATAAATAAACAATTACTAAGTAAGTTTCTTCTCAGTGTACACATTTCTTTTCTATATAGTTCAATTTTTTCTGTATTTTAGTTATGCTTATCTCTGAACATTAGGTATTAAAAAAATTATCATTTATATATTTTTCTTTTAAAAAAATTATCAACATACAATATAGTTGATTTTCATGCCCTTTTACCAATTCCTCCTTTTCTTCCCTCCCTCTCCCCACTCTGCCCCATCAACATCATATCTGTTCATTTGTCTTAACAAAATCAAGGAATTGTTGTGATTGTTGTGTATTCTTTCCCCAACCCCCTTTCCATTTATATATTTACTTATTTATTTTTATTAGCCCCCACAAATAAATGAGAACATGTGGTATTTCTCTTTCTGTGCCTGACTTATTTCACTTAATATAATTTTCTCTGAGTTCATCCATGTTGCTCCAAATGGTAGTGTTTCATTTATTTTTATAGCTGAGCAGTATTACATTGTGTAGATATACTATATTTTCCGAATCCACTCATCTGATGAAGGGCATTTAGGCTGGTTCCAACTCTTGGCTATTGTAAATAGTGCTGCAATAAACATGGAAATGTAGGTATCCCTTCAACAGGGTGATTTCCATCCCTCTGGGTATATACCCAGCAGTGGAATAGCTGCATCATATGGTAGATCTACCTGCTATTGTTTGAGGAACCCCCACACCATTTTCCATAAAGGCTGCACCATTTTGCAGTCCCACCTACAGTGTAGGAGGGTTCCTTTTTCTCCACATCCTCTCTAGCATTTGTCATTCTCAGTCCTTTGGATATTAGCCATCCTAACTGGAGTGAGATGGTATCTCAGAGTGGTTTTGATTTGCATTGCCTGTATTCTAAGTGATGTTGAGCATTTTTTCATGTGTCTGTTGGCTATTCTTATATCTTCCTTTGAGAAATGCTTATTCAGCTCCTTTGCCCTTTTTAAAAAAATTATGCTACTTGTTTTTTTGTTAACTTGTTTGCATTCTTTGTATATTATGGTTATTAATCCTTTGTCAAATGTATATTTTTCAAATATTTTCTCCCACTCTGTTGGTTGTCTTTTTGCCCTGTTAGTTGTTTCTTTTTCTGTGCAGAAGCTTTTTAGTTTGATATAATCTCATTTGTTTATTTTTCCTTTAGTTGCCTGTACTTTTGGGGTCATATTCATAAAGTCTATACACAATCCTACTTCCTGGAGTCTTTCCCCTATGTTTTCTTGCAGAAGTTTTATTGTTTCAGGATGTATATTTAATTCTTTAATCCATTTGGAGTTGGTTTTCATATATGGTGAGATGTATGAGTCTAGTTTCATTCTCCTACATATGAATGTCCAGTTTTCCCAGCACCATTTACTGAAGAGGCAGTCTCTTTCCGAGTGTGTAGTCTTGATGCCTTTGTCAAAGATCAGATGGCTGTAGGTGCATGGGTTGATTTCTGGATTCTCTACTGTGTTCCATTGGTCCGTGTTTCTGTTTTTATGCCAGTACCATGCTGTTTTGGTTACTATATCTTTGTGCTATAATTCGAAGTCCAGTAGTGTTATGCCTCCAACCTCATTTTTTCACTCAGGATTGCTTTGGCTATTTGTCATCTTTTTTTCTTCCATATGAATGTTAGGATTGTTTTTTCCAATTCTGAGAAAAATGTTATTGGAATTTTGATGAGGATTGTGCTGAATCTGTAGATCACCTTGGATAGTATGGACATTTTCACAATGTTATTTCTTCCAATCCAAGGGCATGGGATGTCTTTCCATCTTCTTGTGTCCTCTTTAATTTCTTTCAACAATGGTTAGTAGTTCTCATCATAGAGATTTTTCACATCCTTGGTTAAATTTATTCCTAGGTATTTTATTTTCTTGGTGCTTATTGTAAATGGGCTAGCTTTCTTGATTTCTTTTTCCGCCAATTCATTGTTAGAATATAGAAATGCTAATTATTTTAGTGTGTCGATTTTGTATCCTGCAACTTTGCTGAAATAATTTATTAACTCTAAGCGTTTTTTTGTAGTGTCTTTAGGTTATGGCCATACCACCCTGAATGCACTCACTCTCATCTATTTGTTTGTTTTATACAGATTCTGATTCATATGTTCTCTGAGAAGTTCCAGAAATTTGTATTTTAAAAAAGTTCTCAAGGCGATTCTGGTTAAAAGCTAGCTTCAAAAATCACTGATTTATAATGTTGCCTTATAGTGTTAATTTTTGTGCAGACTTTCCCAGGACCCAAAGATCTCCAGCACCTTGAGAGGTTCATTGGAATACATGAAAATGTGAAAATGAAATTAATTGCAAGCTGAAAACTCTGTGTGTTTTCTTATTTTTTTAAAAAAATGAGCTTTTTGACTGAGATTAATAAATGCTGGCCAGGATGTGGAGAAAAGGGAACCCTCAAACAATTACAGATAGATCTGCAATATGACCCAGCTATCCCATGGCTGGATCTATACCCAAAGGAATGGAAATCATCATGTTTATGTATTCCCCTGTATTTCCATGTTTATTGTGGTGCTATTTACAGTATTCAAGAGTTTGAACCAGCCTAAATGCCCATCATTGTATGACTAGATAAGGAAAATGCTATATATCTACACAATGGAATACTACTCTGCTATAAAAATAATGAAATAGTACCATTTTCAGCAGCACAGTTGAACTTAGAGACAGTTATGTTAAGTGAAATAAGCCAGGCACAGAAATACCACATTTTCTCACCTATATGTGGGAGCTAATAAAAATAAATTAATAAATATACAAAAAAATAAATGGGGGTGTGGGCTGACACAACAATCACAATAATTCCTTCAACTTCTTAAAATAAGTAAACAGATATGATGTTGATGGGGGGAGGGGAAGTGGGAAAGGGAGAAATCAACTACATTGTAAAAATAACAAAATAACAAGCTAAATAAATAAATAAAAATAAAATGTGCTTTTGTTGTTCTCTTCTTCTGACATATATATACAATTTTATTTCCCCAACAGATTTGTGCCATATACTCTTTTAGTGTATTGAGCAATAACATTTCAATTCACATTCATTAAAGCTTTACTTCTGTAGCTCTAGTTCTACAAATTCATGTAGAGGAAACTAGTATTGGGAGTTACAATACAAATAGTCCAGTGTAATAAGACATATTGAAACAAATACATCAATTTATTCCAGAAATACAGACTGTCCTTTTGCTCTCTCAGTAGTCATAAATTTTTATTTATTTGTTTATTTTTTTGGTGGCTGGCCAGTACAGGGATCAAACCTTGGATCTTTCTGTTATCGGCACCATGCTCTAATCAACTGAGCTAACTGTCCAGGCCATATTTCTTTTTTTAAGAAAGACTCGAGTGGGACCAGTTTTTTTATCATTCCCTTTCACCTTCAATTGTAAGATTTAATTAAAAGATGACAGAGCCATTGATATGATATTCTAAACATAAAAAAATTAAATGGGGAGGAGGTTGATCAGAGCAAAATAAAAATCCTGAGATTTTTATGTAGCAAAAAAAGTGAATGACCAAAGGATAGGAAATGTTCACGTAGCTCATGTGTGGCTTTTGATAACTGGATGTTTTTTCTAGATATAGCTGAAAGATAAACATAAATTGAAATTGACACCCCTGGAAAGGACACAAAAGGAAGTCTCCTTTATCTCTTTATCACCACCTTTCATCCTATTCCCAATAGTTGAAAAAATACAGAGACTTGCATTGAGGCACATCCTAGTGAATCTCGAGGCACCTGTCTACTGAGTGAAGTTCTCAGTGAAACTGAAATCTCTATGTGTGTAACTGTGGCTAATTGAGACCTCCTACAAGAAGTTAAAAATGGTATAAGACATCTCTTTTTATCCATGAACATTTTCCTATTGTCTAACCACCCCACCTCCCATTCCTCCTTGCCAAACGCTGTCATTGAACATTGGGCTGAAAACACTGTTTTACTCTTTGGCAGTCTTGATCATTTTTCTCTTATCCTGGAAGATATGACTTTAGTTAATATTTTTGTGCATAGCAGTGGCGAGTTTAATTGAAAAATCCATAATGTCATTGCTATTCATATATATTTATAATTTGAACTGGTCAAATTTGCCAGAGAAGACTCTTTTCTAATCTTCTTCTTCCTGGAGGATATAACACTATCTGCCAAATTTCTAGAAGATTAGTTAAAAAAAATATATAGCTAAGGGATCACAATGTTCAGTATCTAAGCTTTCACTTAAGCCAACGTTGGGAATGCTACCACTGCCATGAATTGCACCTCATTTCTCCTCTTACAGAGACCCTCTGTTTTACACTCTTCACAGAATAAACTTTTTTTCTGCAAGGATTGTGAAGGAGCAGTCACCCACCTGTGTAGATTGGTAGAGGGAATCTGGAGGGGTTGTCTAATTGCTTCTTAGTGACAGTCCAACCAATCCTTCCAAAGGTACATGGTGATGACAATTAGTGGTCTTTAGTGACATTCCGTAATAAAAATTTTTTTAGTTGTTTTCCAGTTTTCCTTATTGCCATCTTGTGATTTACTTTCCTTAGCTTAGTATTAACTTTCTTTGACTTTGTGGTAGCTCAATTACCACTCATCTGTCTGATTTTTATTTTCTATTTTTTCTGCTACTTCTCTTCCATTTATTTGGTTTTTATGAGATTACGTCTTTAAAATGCATTGACTCTAATGTTAATGGTGTTTGGGAAGACAGTATAGCTGAAATGATGTTTTAAATTCACTGTCATTAGCTACAAGTCTAGTTATATGATTCTCACAGAACTTTCTAACCTTATGCTGTTAATTGAAACACCATGTCTGGGCCTCCCCAAGCCACAAGCAATTAAAGGCTGTCGAATCCAATTCTATCTTAGAACAGCCTAGACTGTGTTTGCAGACCATAATGCAAACTCATTAAGAAATATGAATCAATCATTTTCTCACTGAACTCAAGAAAATTGTGGGGAAAAAAGGAGAAGATTAACAATCCAATTGTGTGAATATAATCATTAGAGTCATTTCAGAGGAATATCCCTGCAAGTTGTTACTATGTTCCATGAAATGCCAAACGGAAACTTAGCAACAAAAAAAAAAATTCTTCAAAAGGCAACAGATACCTATCCCAAGAGACAAGCCATAATCTTATATTGAGAGAGAAGCCATAACCCTATATTGACAGGCACTGGAATACAAAGGTCAATTTCAGATATGTCTGTGTTCCCATCTGCCCCCAACCCATGCCTTTGAAAAAATCCCTTGATATCAACTAATATGAATAAAAAAGTTCTAGCACAGCAGAATTTGAACTCTCCATTGGCATTTAGAGTAATAAAACATGACAAGTGTCTCTCTTTTCCCTAAGCATATATGCCTTCTGTACCATACAGCACACTGCTACTTCTATCTTCCAATATTTATTAAATGCCCACAATGTATTCAGAGAATGAAGTTTTACATACTTCTGATAAGCAGATATAAGGGCTTCCATTTGGCACTCAAGATTCAATAGTTTAACAAAGTCTGACATTGTTTAGTACGTACCCTCTGGTAAACTTAAAGTTAAGAACAACTAGGCTCCTTTTTTTTCCCTTAAATTTGCATTTTACTTTATTTCTTCCTATGTCAAGCCATATTTAATTTTATATTTCATTAATGTAGCAAAACTCCTAAATATTTTGGTTAAATCTGTTGATTTACCAAGAGTAATTTTGACGAAAGCTTGGCTAGTTAAAGAAACACTAACTCTCAAGATCACTATACAACTACACTAGGCAAAATAAATTCAATTTAAGGAATTTTTCATTTGGAACTTCAAGGCATCAGGGGCTGAAATAGATTTCCTTAGAATCCAGTGGGCTGTGATCGAACCTGATACTGAGGCCCAATATCTTAATTCCTTGATATACATTTAAAATATGGTGAAAAAAAACCCTGAAAGTTCAAAATCCTCAAATGAACTGTGGGTAGAGGTGAAGGTAGGCAATTTCAGGGATTCCACCCTCACAACAGCAACCACTTCACAAACTTTCTGACTTGAGAGAGAATCACTAGGGTCATTTATATGGTATGGCATAAAGTAAGTTGTCTATTGTGAAACATGAAAATTTTAAACATGTGGCTTCACTGGTGACTGTCAAGATTGTGCACTGGGATTCAAAAGACTGCACAAGTAGCAATTTTAACATAGACACTGAGATTTTTGGGTCAATCACATCACACATGGACCTGAAAACTAGGAAAAATATGTAAGAAAAAAGGAGACTGTAAGAGTTTGTAATCACCTTTGGGATTTTCATGTGACAGCCTCCTGTCAGCAGACAGACAAACGTGGTTTTTGATTGCTGATATCACCAAGTCTGTGTAGGAAGCATGGGAGAATTTACATGCTACTATTTAGCATCCTGAATATACACAAGTCTATTTTGGTTAGAGATATATGATTTGTAATAAGTACTGTATGGACACTAAAAACATATTTTATTAAAAGCATTTCAGCTACAATGGAGAGTAGCAAGTGAACAAAGGTGACATAATGGGAAAAAATGCATAATTCAATGTAATGGAGAAGAAATTATTCCAAAATACTGGTAATTTATATATCATTGGTAACAGATATGCCTCAAAACTGATCAAAAACAGAAGTGTTGGAATATTGTGGCTGGAAACTAATATGCTTGACTAGATCTTGTACCTAAAATTTGTGCCATGTTCATTGAGTAACACCACAAGGATATGAGTTTACAAACTCATTCTTATGAAAATGTGGGGAAGTGAGTCTCAGGAAAAAAGATGTGAATTACCAAGTTACAGAGTCCCCCAGAACAGCTATTCTTGGGACAATACTGTGGGTTTTAAAGCTTTTCATCAATAATTTTGTTTTAAGTCAAGAACCGCAATGCAGAGATAAAAAGCTTGAGCTCTGAATCTGTAACACCTGGGTGAAAGTCATGTCTCGTCTATTAATTTAAACCTAGTCCTCGGCAAATTAACTTATGTATACCTTAGTTTCCTCATTTTTTTTTTTTTTTTTTTTTTTTTGTCTTTTTCCGTGTCCGGCAACGGATCGCAACCCTCAGTGTCGCCCCCGCACCGGACCGGGACCGGCAACAGGATTGCAACCCTCGGTGTTGCCCCCGCGCCTCACTCAGCCAGTGAGCGGGAACCGGTCTGTATGTGGGATCCAAACCCTCGGCGGGAGCGCCTCCGCGCTTCCCAAGCGGCGCACTAGTGCAGTGCGCCACCGGGCCGGCCCCATCATTTTTGAAGATATTTAGAGTACAATCTTCATGGCGTTGTGAGAATTAAATGAATTAATGTTTATGTAGCAGTGTCTGGCACATATGAAGTGTTCCATAAGTCTTATTCATTAAGTGTTATATTAATGCAGTATAATCTGTGTTTTAGGCCATGGGAATCGAAATACTTGCTTAATTTTTAAAATATGTATATTTGATTTTATGTTGTCTGTTTACCCAAGCAAATCTAATAAGAAAGAAAATTCTATGCTTGCTATTCAAGAATCAAAAGCAAACAAATTTCACCAGTTGTGGAACAATGTGATTTTATCCACCTGGAACAAATAGTAAAGTGGGCTTCCAAAGCTGTGACAGTCCAAATAACTAAAGTACTATTTATTTAGAAGTGAAAACCATTAAAATTATTTTAAACATTGAGGAAAATTACAATAGCTCTATGCCCCTAGAGTCACTTCATTATTTGTATTTATATTTGTCATTTGTTAGTCACAGTCCCAAACGTTATAGTTGCATGAATTAAAAAAAAAAAAAAAAAAAAAAAAAAAAAAAAAAAAAAAAAAAAAAAAAAAAACTCTAGTCTGCTTGGTCATTTGGGGTACCATTTGTTCTCATTTTTGAGCCACAGAGAGAATAATAATGAATCAGCATTAAAATATATAATTTTTCCCTTTCGGAGTGCCAAAATGAGCCTTATGAAATTATGATACAATTTAAAGTATATATTTTTGCAAACATAATCAGATAGTCATTATTAAGACACACAATATACTTCCTTTAGACTCCAAAAAGAAAGCATTTCTAGGCATCTCAGTGCATGACATATATGAATTGAAATAACATAAAAACAATAGTGATTTGATACTTTATACCCTGTAAATTGGAAAATGAGTACGTTTTTCCTTTAATCATGTACAAAATCTTCTGCAGTTCCAAAGTAGGATTAATAGTATAAGATCCCTTTTTTGTGTCCTATATTTTCTGAGGACCTACGATTTACACTTTTAGACTTTTAGAAAAGAAAAATATTATTTTAAAATTGGAAAACAGTAATTTTTGATATCCTTTTATCTTATGCAATGAACTCCATTGTTTGACTTTCTTATAAATGAAAAAACATTTTAAATAATCTATTAACATTTAAATGAATTCTTAGCTCTCAAAATGAAAGTCTATAATCGAAAGAGATCTTTCATTTTCTGCTGCATTTTTATGTTTATGAAAAAATATTGATTTGCATCTGGAGAGAATAAAAAACTTACCCATTTAATATGAAACAAAGTTTCATTTAGGAAAATGTATCCACATTTATTTAAATTGAACTGCAAAATGAATAATTTCATGGAGTAAAAATTATCATAACAGATTATTAGAGACTGATAATTAACTTTTCACAAATGGAAATTAATATATAATACAGGAACATTGTGTATTAATCAACTAATACCTAGCAAGGTACCCATCCAGGATTTCTAGTTTAATGAATTATGGCAGCAAACAAAACTAATGAAAGAGAACATCAAAAATTCTATAGATGATTGAGAAAATTGGATTTTAATTATTATCATCTTAGTTTCCTCATTCAAGTCTTTAAATTATTATTTGAACATTTATGCAGGACAACAAATTAATATCCAGACTTGTTTAATTTGATGTTATATTTCATTATTTGGTGTTTTTTAAAAATTCCTTCAATTGTAGTATTTTTAAAGCAATCTTACTGATACTGTTAGTCACTCGATAAGTATGAGCAAATAAGAAGTAAGCATGCAGTTTGCAGTTAGAAAATTAATGTGCTTTTCTAAAATTTTATAATCACGTTGTAAGTCCAAATCATCCCCACTCTACACAGACAGGAGAATGCAGTCATAATGGGTAATAGCAATAGGGAAGTGAAAAGAATTGTAACTTTGCTGCTTTTACTTCTTCTTCTGTTGTTGTTGCTTTTTCTCCTCCTCCTTTTCCTCCTCCTCTTCTTCCACCTCCTTCTCTTACTTTCCATTTTGAGATAGGCACAATTGGGCGAGTGAAGCTAAATTTCATGAAAGCTGAATGCACCAAAGGCAAACAGAACTTGTTTCTTGGAGTATTTTCTGGCAAGCAGTTACTGGATTTTCATAATGCCTAGAAATACATACATAAAGGGTCAGCCAATCTTCTAAGTAACTAATCTACATAGACTACTTTTAAATGTTTTAATGCTTTATTGGACTTTAACTTTCTGCCTGGTTACTTTTTAGCTAAATATGTTCATCTTTATTGGTATATTGGTCCCACATATTATTCCAATTTTGCTGTAAACTGTATTCGCTAGAAAAGTACCAGATGAGCCCTTGAAAAATCAGACAACTCTCCTCTCTGTTCTTTAATGCCTTTCCTAACCTGAGCTACATACTTTAAAAAATAAAATATAAAGTCTAAGGTATAAGCACATGAGATTTTGCTCTTGTATCAATGGAATCTATTTTTTTTATAGTGTTTGTGTGGAAACAGGAAAGGTGAATACAGCAATGTATAACTTATTTTGTTCCTCTTTATATCTATTCAGATTATATTCAGTTAGAGCAATGTTAAAAATTCATAATGAAATTCATAAAAGTATTCATAATGAATACTTTTCAGCATGTGAAAAGTGTTTCAATTGCTACAGAACTATGAGCAAAAAAAAAAAAGGCTGATTTATTTCCACAATAACTTCTCTAGGATTTAAAAAAATTGTTAAGAAGTAATTCTATGGACACTGAAGTATAAATATGTAGGAACATTAACACGTGAGTTGTAACTCTCATTTTTAATAAGTTTTTCTCTTTAATCAGAACTATTGTTTATATCCATACATAAATTTGATAAAAGAGCTATCATTAAAGAATTATATGGATTGGAGCTCTGTTTCACTTCATGTTTACCTAGCCTCAGAGGAATCAAGAGAAGTATCGTAGAATTTTTGGCAGAAGCTTTTTGTTGTGAATAGGGGAAATTCCTCATATTTATTTGAAGTGTTTTGCATTAGAAATATAGATTCTATATGTAATATCAAAATTGCTTTTTGGTGTAAATTTTTGGAAATATTCAAGTAAATCCCAGACAGCAATGTTCACATCACACTAGTCTCGCCTAGTATTCCATTACAAAACAAGTTCAGGTATGAGATTATCGGGAATTTATCCTGAATTTATTAAATTGCTCTTCAGTTTGCAAATATTCAATTTGGAAACTGCTTTTTGTATTGTGTCTGTGTGTGTGTTGTTTCTGTTGTTGCTGTTGTAATTGGTTGGTTGTGAATATTGCCCTGTAGTAGAGAGACAAAATAAGGACAAGATGCCATAGTGAATGTATTTTATTCAGTACAAATTAGGTTGTATTCTAGCAAGAAACAACTACTCCCCAAATCAGTATCTTAATGTGGGTTTACATCTTGTTCACACTATATATTCCACATGGGAAGGAAAAAGATTTTGTTTCACACTGTCATTCAAAGGCTCAGGATGAAGAATGCTCTACTATCTGAACTGCAATACTCGAAACACATGGCCTTAACCAGAGATTCTGAATGATTGTGTGAAGTCTTTTTGCTGACTCAGCATGGATCTCTCTCTCTCTCTCTCTCTCTCTCTCTCTCTCTCTCTCTCTCTCTCTCTCTCTCTCTATCTGTGTGTGTGTGTGTGTGTGTGTGTGTCTTTCTCTCTCTCTCTCACACACACATATACGCAAAATGCTTCCCTTCATGGTTCTTTGGGCACAACCAGTAACATGGTCGCACAAAACCATAACACATTTGGAAAGTGCAAGCCTCCTTCTATCTGGAAGAAAAAGCAAACCAGACATGAGTGAACACCAGTAATATCTACCGTTTATGTACGTTCATTTCTGCTTTGTGCATTAGAAAGCCTCTTTAAATAAACACACATGTAAATTGTGTTTTCCAGGTCTCTCATTATGTTGCAGGTGGGTGTGCAGTAGAAGAGGGGAGGAGGAGTGGAGTACAGTGTCAGGATAAATATCCAATTAAAATCAGTTTTAAAAAGAATACAGTCTATATTTTTACTATTAAGACACTTAGGTATGTCTTGGAATACATGGAGCAAAATTCTTAAGCTAATTTTAATTGAGTTTTTTGTTGTCAACCAAAAGTCCTAACTTAATTACCATACGATTTTTGGATCTCTATAATTTTATCCTGGGTCCTTGCAACTTGGGAATATACCTAGGGAATAATAATAATAAACAATTATAATGGTTTTCTGTGTAAAGCAATCACTGTGCTTTAGGTACTATGCTAAACACTGTATATATTTTATCTCATTTAAAATTTCATTATGCCTATGAGTAAGTAATTGCCCCCATTTTACAATCAAGGAAACTAAACACTGGAGAGTCAAATAAATTGCTCAGTGTCATACAGCTAGTGAGCTGAGATTTAAAATGCAGGTTGGTCTGATTCCAATGATTCCAATGCCCATGTACCTAAATATCATGCTCTTCTTTTTTAAAGTATATGTAAAAATGTTCTAAAAAGTTTAATAATTGATCACTAGAAGATCTCATTCCCCAGCCTTGCCAGAAAGCAAAATGTTTTCCTACATATAAGGGTTGAAATTATATTTAATGAAAAGCTTTAATACATTGGTGGGCAATAAACTCAAATAAACTAAAATTTAAAAATATAAGTATAGAATAGAATCTGCACCCTTTTATCATTATTGTTGAGACAGAATAACCAAAAGCAAAAACAAAAAAAACTCAAGTTCTGAAGTGTCTGCTATTTACACTTCTTATTTGAATTATGTTTAGTTAGAATAGTTATTGTTATATGATATCGTTTTCCTAAAATTTCCCTAAAATAAACATAAGTGTGTGTCATGTTTTTATTTTGTCCCATATCTACTAGATAAAATTATACTTTATTACATTAATACAAATGTAATCTTTACATTTTGTCCACGTAAATCTGCATTTTTCTCTAATTGACATTGATTTATATGTGATTGTATAACTACTGATTAAAAAAACCACCTAGGGTAAGAAGTATCTTAAACTCAGAATAAAAATAATGTAATTATCACATGTCTTTGTATGAAGTTTTTCAGTAAATATTTGACAGAAGTGAAGTATGTACCTACATTTTATCCTGTCCTTTGAGAATGGTATAAACACTCTTCAAAGCAAAAACAGCTTTTACATTGTCCTGGTTTGGTGCTTGAATTTTTCAGAATAATTGCCCATTTTGAGGTGTTTCCTAAAGTCTTTTAAAGTTTATTAAATGATCGTATTATGAATTATCCGCATCATCTGTTATGTACATTAATGCTATCTACAGTTAATGTTATCTACATTAACATCAACAAAAAACCATTCCTGACCACTGTCACCTAGAAAAGAAGAGAGGGCTTTAAAGAAAAGAAAAGCAGGATGAAAGAATTTTAATGGATAAGGAGGAAGAGGAAAGAATATAGCCCCAGGCAAAATTAATATAGTAGCCCCCCTGCCCTTATCCATGGGAGATATGTTTCAAGACCCCCAGTGGATGCCTGAAACCAAGAATATTACCAAATACAATTGCAGTCAATGAGAATATGTTTCTGCCCATATCTTCCATGGACAAATTTAATGCCTGTCCTATCTTAGCTAAGTGGCTGTAACTTTTGCAATTCGACATGCTACTTTTCCACAATTTCACAGATAGAAGAAGGTTCTTACCATAGACCTTATCAACTTCTGCATACAATTTTGTCTTATTAAGTTGAGAACTTTTACCTTTTCACTTACAGGAAACACTTTAAGGCTTCTATCTGGCATGTCTGAATCACCAGCATCACTACTGTTGTTCTTTAGGGCAATTATAAAGTAAAATAAGGTAGACTTGAACACAAGCACTGTGATATTGTGACAGTCCATACGGTAATCAAGATTGCTACTAAGGGACTCTTTGAATATGAGCAAAGGGAGGATCCATGTCCCAGCCCAGGCAGGATGGAGCAGAATGACATTAGATTTCATCACTCTACTGAGAAGAGGGCACAATTTTAAACTTCTGCATTGTTTATGTCTGTACATTTCCATTTAATATTTTTGGACCTCAATTGATTGCAAGTAACTGAAACCATGGAAAACAAAACTGTAGATAAAGGGGTACTATTGTTTAAAAAAATCTGGAAAGGAGAAGCATGAGGGAGAGAGAGACTCAAATTGCTGGATCAGATGAAAAATGAAATCAGAAATGATACCACCAACTTGACAGAAGTAAAAAATGCTTATACAGAAATATATTGAGCAATTATATGCTAACAATATAGATAACTCAGATAAAATGGACAAATTCCTACGACAACAAAAACTACTAAAACTGAACAAAGAATAAAAAGAAAATCTGAGTAGACTTACAAATGAGAATATTGTATTAGAAATTTAAAAAAAAAAAAAAAAAAAAAAAAACTACCCATGAAGATAAGCCTAGGACAAATGGATTTATTAGTAAATTCTGCTAAGTTAAATAACTAATAACTATTTCTCACAAGCTCTTCAAAAAAATAGAAGAGAACACTTTCCAGTATGATCCTGATAGCAAAATTAACTAAAGACATCACAAGAAAATAACCACAGACCAATATGTCTTATGAATATAGACTCCCAAATCATCAACAGAATACTAGCAAAATAAACACAGCAACATTTAAAACTGATTATACACCACAGCAAAGTGGGATGTATCCTAGCAATGCAAAATTGATTTAACATAAAAAAATAGAGATAGGTGCCCAGCCAGAGAAGCTGAAGATCCACAGAGAACACACACTCTTTGGTGCCAGCATGCAACCCAGCAGGTAGGCCTCGCCACCACAGCCTGACTCCATCCCCAGCTCGGCTGAGTGCAAACCGATCAGAGAGGTGCTGAGCCGGAGAAGCCAAAGATCTGCAAAAACCATGCGCCCTGCAGTGCCAGCACACGTTAAAGCAGGTAGGCCTCACTTCCACTGCCCGACTCCATCCCTAGCCTGGCCGAGTGCATGCTGACGAGAGAGGCACCACTCCAGAGAGGCCCAAGTCCTGAGGTGACCACACACCCAAAGTAGTAGTGGGCAACCAAGCAGACACTGAAGCAGCCATACCAAATTGGCAGCCCCAGCAGCATCCTAGCCAGACAACACTGTCAAACGAGTGGATTCTGAAACCCATGCCACAATGACTAAACATCAAAGGAAAGATACCAGAAATATGAAAAATCAAGAAAGAACACCACCAAAGGGTAATAACTCTCAAGCTCTAGATCTGATAGAGCAAGAAACCCTTGAAATGTTGGAAAAGGAATTTTGAGTGATAATTCTAAGGAAACTAAATGTGATACAAGAAAACTCAGCAAGACAAAACGATTAAACGAGGAAAAGTATACAGGACCTGAAAGATGAAACGTACAAGGAAATCAATGCCCTGAAAAAGAATGTAACAGAGCTTGCCGAGCTGAAGAATTCATTCAGTGAAATAAAAAACACAACAGAGAGTTTAACCAGCAGGCTTGCAGAAGCAGAAGAGAGAACTTCTGACCTTGAACATGGGATGTTTGAAATAATACAGGCAGACGAAAAAAAAAAAGAAAAAAGAATTAAAAACATTAAAGAAAACTTAAGAGATATATCAGATAATCTTTACCACTCAAATATCCTAGTCATGGGTATTCCAAAGGGGAGGAAAAAGGAGATTGCATTGAAAACATATTCAACAAAATAGTAGCAGAAAACTTCCCAAGTATAGGAAAAGACACATATCCTCAGATTCAGGAAGCTCAAAGACCCCCAAACGTATTCAACCAGAAAAGGACTTCTGCACAACATGTTATACTCAAATTGGCAAAACTCGAAGACAAAGAGAGAATCTTAAAAGCTGCAAGAGAGGAGCGTCAAATCACCTATAAGGGAGTCCCAATGAGACTAACATCAAACTTTTCATCACAAGCACTAAAACCAGAAAGGAACAGGATGATATATTCAAATTACTAAAAGACAGAGAATGCCATCCAAGAATACTCTACCCCACAAGGCTATCCTTCTGAAATAAAGGGCATATAGTATATTTCTCAGATAAACAAAAACTGCGGGAATTCACTACCACCTGACGACCCTTACAAGAAATTCTCAAGGGAGTACTGGGTTTGGTACCTGAAAAATAACTACCACTGCAATAAAAACTGAAAAAAGTCAAAACCCACTAGTAACATAGAAATGAAAACAATGAAGAGGGAAAAAAAGTTTATCTACATCCCGAGGAACAAACAAATACAGAAAACAAACAGTAAATCAGAAAGAAAGGAACAAAATACACTTAAGATATCCAAACAAAAATCAACAAAACGCTAGAATTAAATCAACACTTTTCAATAACAACTCTTAATGTAAAATCCCCAATCAAAAGACACTGACTGGCTGACAGGATTAAAAACGAGGACCCAACTATATTCTGCCTTCAAGAGACCCACCTCACCTCTAAAGACATACATAGACTAAGAGTGAAAGGATGGAAAAAGATTTACCATGCAAACAGAAATGAAAAACGAGTTGGAGTAGCTATTCTCATATCTGATAAAATACACTTTACTTGTCTAATATCTAACAACCTCAACTTTTTTTTTTTTTTGAAGCTCTTACAACAAGAAAATGGAGGGGACACGTCTGGGTGGGAGGGGAGAGAGGGAGGAGGGAGAGAGGTTTTGGTGATGGGACACAATAACTAACTACATTGTATATTGACAAAATAAAAAAAAATAAAAAATAAAAAAAATACACTTTAAACTAAAAACCATAAAAAGAGATAATGAGGGCCACTACATAATGATAAAAGGATTGATCCATCAAGAAGACATGACAGTTATAAATATATAAAAACCCAATGTTGGAGCAGCCAGATTTATAAAGCAAACTCTATTAGACCTAAAGAAGGAAATAGACACTAATACCATAATAGCACGGGACCTGACACCCCACTATCAATATTGGACATATCATCTAGGCAAAGAATCAGCAGAGAAACACAAGATCTAAACAACATACTAGACCATTTGTACTTGGCAGATATCTACAGAACATTCCATCCAACAACCTCATAATATTCATTCTTCTCATCAGCACATGGATCATTCTCCTGAATAGATCACATGTTAGGTCACAAATCAAGTCTCAAAAAATTGGAAAATATTGGAATTATCCCATGTATTTTTTCAGACCACAATGGATTAAAATTAGAAATCAATAGCAAATGAAATTCTAGAAACTATACAAAAACATGGAAATTAAATAGCATTCTAATTAATGACATATGGGTCCAAGAAGAAATGAAACAGGAAATCAAAAAATTTATTGAAACTAATGAAACAATGATACATCATACCAAAACCTGTGGGATACTGCAAAAGCAGTACTAAGGGTGGAATTCATCACATTAAATGCTTACTTCAGAAGAACTGAAAGATGGCAAATAATCAACCTAACACTTCACCTTAAATATCTAGAAAAACAAGAACAATCCAAACCTAAAGTTAGCAGACAGAAAGAAATCATTAAGATCACAGCAGAACTTAATGAAATTGAAACATAAGAAAACAATACAAAAGATCAATTAATCAAAAATTTGGTTTTTCGAAAAGATAAATAAAATTGACAAACCATTATCATGACTAACTAAAAAAAGAAGAGAGACCCAAATAACAAAAATTAGAAAAGGAAAAGGTGATATTACAACTGATATATCTGAATTACAAGAAATCATTCGAGACTACTATAAAAAAACTATATGCCAACAAATTAGAAAATCTGGAGGAAATGGATAAATTTCCACACACACACAAGCTACCAAAACTGAACCAAGAAGATGTAGAAAATCTGAACAGAACAATAACAATAAAAGAGATTGAAGGTGTTATCAGGAGGCTCCCAACAAAGAAAAGCCCAGGACCAGATGGACTCACTGCAGAATTTTACCATTCAAAGAGGTATTGACACCAATTCTCTACAAACTATTCCAAAAGATTGAGACAGAGGCAATTCTCCTAAACTCATTCTATGAAGCAAACATCACTCTGATACCAAAACCAGGTAAAGGTACAACTAAAAAGAAAACTACAGGCCAATATCCTTGATGAATATAGATGCAAAAAACCTCAATAAAATACTTGCTAACAGAATAGAGCAACACATATACAAAACTATACACCATGATTAAGTGGGATTCATCCCAGGGATGCAATATTGGTTCAACATATGCAAATCAATAAATGTGATACACCATATCAATAAAATCAAACACAAGGACCGTATGATCATCAATACAGATACTGAAAAAGCATTTTATAAAATTCAATATTCGTTAATGATAAAGACTCTCTATAAGTTAGGTATAGATGGAAAGTATGTCAACATAATTAAAGCCATATATGATAAACCCACTGCCAATATCAACTTGAATGGAGAAAAGCTAAAAGCTTTTCCTTTAAGAACAGGAACTAAACAAGGATGCCCACTCTCACCACTTCTATTCAACATAGTGTTAGAAGTACAAGCCAGAGTGGTTAGAGAAGAGAAGGGAATAAAGTGCATCCAGATTGGTAAAGATGAAGTCAAACTGTCCCTGTTTGCAGATGACATGATCCTATATATCGAACAGCCTAAAGCCTCTACAAAAAACTCTTGGAGTTGATAAATGATTTCAGCAAAGTAGCAGGGTACAAAATCAAAGCACAAAAATCAGTAGCTTTTCTTTTGTCCAATAGTGAACATGCAGAAAGAGAAATCCAGAAAGCTTGCCCATTTATAATAGCCACCAAAAAAATAAAATAGTTAGAAATTGAGTTAACCAAGAATGTGAAAAATCTCTACAATGAGAAATACAAAGCACTGTTGAGAGAAATTAAAGAGGACACAAGAAAATGGAAAGATATCCCATGCTCCTGGATTAGAATAATCAACATTGTGACATATACAAATTTCACTCAATCCCCTTCAAAATTCCAATGACATTTTTCTCAGAAATGGAAAAAACTGTCCAGACACTTATATGGAATAACAAAAGACCACCCATTACCAAAGCAATTCTGAGCAAAAACAAAATAAAGCTGGAGGCATAACACTACCTGACTTTATCCTACAAAGCTGTAATAACCAAAACAGCATGGTACTGGCATTAAAACAGACAAAATAATCAATGCAATGGAATAGAGAATCCAGAAATCAACCCACATACCTACAGCCATCTGATCTTTGACAAAGTCACCAAGCCTATACAGTGGAGAAGCGACTGCCTCTTCAGCAAGTGGTGCTGGGATAACTGGATATCCACATGCAGGAGAATGAAACTAGACCCATACCTCTCACCATATACTAAAATCAACTCAAAATGGATTAAAGAATTAAATATACATCCCAAAACAATAAAACTTCTCAAAGGAAACATAGGAGAAACACTTTAGGAATTAGGACTGGACACAGACTTCACAAATATGACCCCCAAAGCACGGACAACCAAAGGAAAAATAAACAAATGGATTATATCAAACTAAAAAGCTTCTGCACAGCAAAAGAAACAATTAAAAGAGTTAAAAGACAACCAACAAAGTGGGAGAAAATATTTGCAAAATATACATCTGACAAAGGATTAATATCCAGAATATACAAGTAACTGAAACAGTTTTCCAAGAAAACAAGTAACCCAATTAAAAAATGGGGAAAAGAGATAAAGAGGCATTTCTTAAAGGAAGATTTATAAATGGCCAACAGACACATTAAAAAAATGCTCAACATCACTCAGCATTTGGGAAATGCAAATCAAAACCACTCTGAGATACCATCTTACCCCAGTTAGGATGGCTAATATCCAAAAGACTGAATACCCCAGTTAGGATGGCTAATATCCAAAAGACTGAATGAGAAATGCTGGCGAGGTTGCAGAGAAAAAGGAACTCTCATACATTGTTGTTGGGACTGCAAAATAGTGCAGCCTCTATGGAAAATGGTTTGGAGGCTCCCCAAACAATTGCAGATAGATCTACCATATGATCCAGCTATCCCGCTGCTGGAAACATACCCAGAAGAATGGAAATCATCAAGTCAAAGGCATACCTGTTCCCCAATGTTCATGGCAGCACTCTTTACAATAGCCAAGAGTTGGAACCAGCCCAAATTTCCTTCTTCAGATGAGTGGATACGGAAAATGTGGTATATCTACACGATGGAACACTACTCTGCTATAAAAAAAAAAAAAAATGAAATACTGCCATTTGCAACCACATGGATGGACCTAGAGATAATTATATTAAGTGAAATAAGTCAGGCACTGAAAGAGAAATACCATGTGTTCTCACTTGTTTGTGGGAGCTAAAAATACATAAATAAATACACAAACAACCTGAGAGTGGGATGAAGAAGACAGAACAATTGCAATTTCTTGAAGTTGATATGACAAACAGAAAGCAGATTGTTGGGAGGGAGGGGGGAGAGGGTCGAAGGAGGGAGGTTTTGGTAATGGGCCGCAATAATAAACCACATTGCATATTGACAAAATAAAATAAAATTTAAAAAAAATTTAAACAATGTGCAGGACAGTAGATTGTTACTCGTTTCAAAAGAAAGGTAAAAAATACATATACATGTGCACACATATACATATCTATATATAGATGGAAATAAAGATCAGAGCAGAAGTACATGAAATAGAGACATAAAATATTACACAAAAGATCAATGAAACAAAAAGTTGTTCTGTGAGAAGATAAACAAAATAGAACCACTATTAGCTAGGCCAACTTAAGAAAGTAAAGAGAAGACCCAAAAACAAAAATCAGAAATGAAAAAGAAGACATTACAACCAATATGACAGAAATAAAAATAATCATTAGAGACAATTATAAACAACTATGTGCCAAAACATTTGAAAACCTAGAGGAAATAGGTAAGTTTCTGGAAATACATAAACAACCAAGACTGAACCAACAAGAAACAGAAAATCTAACAGACCTATAACAAGAGACAAGATTGATGCAGTGATCAGCAGTCTCCCTACAAAGAAAAGCCCAACTGTGGATGGCTTTATTGCTGAATTCTACCAACCCTTTAAAGAGAAATTAATACCAATTCTCATTATTTTTCAAAGGAAGACATACAAATGGCCAATAGGTATATGAAAAAATGCTCAGCATCACTAGTTATCAGAGAAATGCAAATCAAAACCACATTGAGATATCATCTCGCTCCAGTTAGACTGGTCATTATTAAAAAGACCAAGAATAACAAATGTTGGTGTGGATGTGGGGAAAGGGGAACTCTTCTACACTGTTGATGGGACTGTAAATTAGCACAGCTTTTATGGAAAACAGTATGGAGATTCCTCAAACAACTAAGATAGAACTACCATATGATCCAGCAATCCCACTACTGAGTATACATCCAAAGGAATGGAAATCATCATATTGAATAGATACCTGCACTCTCATGTTCATTGCAGCTCTATTTACAATAGCCAAAATATGGAACCAACCTAAGTGTCTATCAACAGATGACTGATAAGGAAAATGTGGTATATATATAATATGGAATACTACTCAGCCATAAAACAGAATGAAATTCTACCAGTTGCAGCAACATGGATGAGTCTGTAGAAAATTATGTTAAGTGAAATAAACCAGACAAAGGAAGAGAAATACATGTTCTCACTCATAACTGGGCGCTAAGGAAGGAAGGAAGAGAGAGAGAGAGACAGAGAGACAGAGAGACAGACAGAGAAAGAAAGCAAGAAGACAAGCAAGCAAGAAAGACAGAAAGAAAAAAAGAAAAAGACCACAACAATACATCGAACTTTCAGAAGGAGAGAACTAACCTAAGGATACCAGAGATGGGGGGGACGCAGGAGAGGTTTGGGAATGACAGGTCACTTAAAAGGCATAAAGAATAATCAAGATTTATAATAATGAATATACCAATAATAAATAAAAGAAATTTTAAAAATATGTTGATACTTTCTTGCTTTCTTAAAAAATATTAATTTTTATATGCACAGAATATAGGTCATTAAGCATAAAGAGTCAGTTAAGATGACTCAGTCTGTAGACATCATAAAATATTAAATGTGCATATTTCCATGACATGTAACTGTACACCTACTTGAAGCATTTTGTGAGAAAGTCTAAAATTGAATTTTTACATAGCTGAAAATATTCAATGGCTATATAGTCTACAGTAAAATGTACAAATTCAATATATATTTAAAACAGAAATACGAGGATACTTCAAGAAGTTCATGGAAAAATAGAACTTTTTGAAGAACCATTGTATTGGGAAAATTAAAATAAATACTATGCAATTAGAAAAGGACCACTATGCCTAATAATATCATAATGACCTCCTAATTTCAGATCCAATAATAGGGTTAAAATACATGTCATTAGATCTTCAATATAAAATCTAAAATATACTCAGCTATTTTTCTGCACCTGCACCTGGTGACAGATTTATCTAAGATCTGTGGCAATGTGTTTAGCACACAGAAAGCCAAAAACAGCCTTTTACTTTTAAATTACAATTAAAACTTGCATGTAAAGTACTTGCTGTTCTGGATGTCTAAAAAATAAAAATAAAAGGTAATCTATTTGTCGTTGCAAAATCAACAAGACTGTGTTATGTCTGGACCTTACATTTTCCTTCTTCTAACTTGCAGGTTAACTTATTCATGACTTACTAATTCTCAGTGTGTTCTAAGCAAAAAATAAACAAAATGTCCAGTTTATTTTTAAGTATTAGGATATTCTGTGTAAGAGTAATGAAATGTTAAGGAACATAGTGCACTCCAGTCTCGTGTATAAGAAGAAAATAACATTGTTTGTGATTTTATTTACAATATTAAATTGTGCTTCAGCAACTTAGTAAAAACTCAGACTTCCTGAACTCCTTGAAATTCAAACATATTTAGAGAGCTTAACTGATATATTTGGTGCTTTTTGATGATGTTTTATTTTGTTTCAGCCTTGCTTCTTATTGAAACTCCAGTGGGAAAATGTACAACTTATTTTTAAAGGTATAGAGAGGAAGTAAATTGTTGACAAGTTTTAAGCCTCTTGTACCTCATTTTAGCTCACAAAAAGGAATGAATTTTGCTTCTTCAGGGAAGCATTGAAATGGTGTAGGGCAAGAAAATAATACATTGAAAACACGGATGGGAAATTTGCATACCATTATCAATATTTATTTAAGGTATAAGATAACATACTAGACATGGTTAGCAGTTTACAACCTTGGGAAGATAAATCTCAATAAATGGAAAATCTAACACAGTAGTTTATAATCTACATACACAGCCATCAAAAAATAAAAAGGGCCGGGCCAGCCCGGTGGCGCACTGGATAGTGCGCCGCTTGGGAAGCGCGGCGGCGCTCCCGCCGAGGGTTCGGATCCCACATACAGACCGGTCGCTCACTGGCTGAGCGAGGTGCGGGTGCAACACCG
>NW_007729152.1:225346-233673 GCF_000696425.1 Galeopterus variegatus
GTACGGGGGCAACACTGAGGGTTGCGATCCGTTGCCGGACACGGAAAAAAGACAAAAGACAAAAAAAAAATAATAATAATAAAATAAATAAATAAATAAAATAAAATAAAAAGGGTAAACCTAAAGACAATCATTGAAAATAAATGCTTGTGGGGCCGGCCCGGTGGCGCACTGCTACAGTGCACCGCTTGGGAGCGCGGCGATGCTCCCGCCAAGGGTTCGGATCCCACATACAGACTGGCCGCTCACTGGCTGAGCGAGGTGCGGGTGCAACACCAAGGGTTGCGATCCCATTGCCGGTCTCGGTCTGGTACGGGCGCAACACTGAGGGTTGCGATCCGTTGCTGGTCACGAAAAAAGACAAAAAAAGGAAAAAAAAAAAGAAAAGAAATGCTTATGTCATGCCTTATTTACAGTATTTTATTAACAAGCTGAACAGAGCTAACATTGAATGTGTTACATTGGCTTCTAGTAGGAAGCCATATGATCAAGGGATGAGAGAGTTAGGAATATTTTCTAAGTAAATCTCCATAGTTCTTCCTTATTAAGGCCTCTTCCATGCTTTCTAACCCAATTCATAATGAATAAAGAGGGAACCAAAGAAATCAACCACTCCTGTTTCCAATATTCACAGCTACTCCATCACTGTCTGTCTGGAATCCCACTATAACTGACTCCTCATTGTGTCCTTTATTTTTGTTAATGCCAGTCGCTGTTAAGAGGCCCCAGTTTTCCAGGCTCTGCATATCTCCCACACCCTAATCCAATCAGATAGTGCATGGCATGGCCCGAGTTGCATCCATTTTTCATACCTTTCCCTAACTCTGGAAGCAATTTCTTTGTGCTTTTTGGACTCACATTTCATTGTTCTTATAATCATCTATATTCATAACCTCCATTGTTATATCTCCTTCTTATTCTAACAGAAAACTAGATATCCCCTGAGGACACTTTATCCTATAGAGCCTTCTGAAATGACAGCTGTTTTGTTTTGTTTGATTTTTATCTCTCCAAGAGTCTTCATATTACTGGGCTTGAGGGGTGGTAAGTGTCTTTCTCACTTTACACTGCAATTTTCAGTCAATTTTCCTCCTCTTCTCTCCTCTCATGTGAACAGATTAGAACACACACTACTGTTACTGTCATCTGCCTACCTACTGGTAATTTCTAAGCTTTCAAATATGTCAGCTCCTGAATCAGTGTCATTTGCTCCAAGACTATCTAATTTTTTTTCTAATTTTAATATACATGAAGATGATCTTTCCAATATGGAGGACTTTCAGTTTCTTAATTTGCCCCACTCTGTAATTACAACCTAGAACTCGTTTTTTACCTACACATACAATAGCCCCATAATCTCAATTTCATGCTTCAAACATGATGATGACCATCTCTTTTCTTTACAACTCCATCAATTAGCTCAACTCCAGCAATTCTTCAACCATGATGTAACCTTCCATTTATTGACCTAAACCTTTCTACTTTGCTTCACCTTCTCAATGTGTGTTCTCCCTTTCTTCAATGCCCCAGAGTCAGTATTTGTAATTACTCACTTGCATTCCCTTGATTTCTTGATATTCTCTTGTTTCTTTATAGTCTTTTAGTAAAATCATGACTTTGTTTAATCCAACTCTGCCTATTTTACCTGTGACTGAAGAAATATGCATCCATGCTGGCTGGTCTCACTTTACATTTATGAACATAAGGCTCAAGTGGGCTCTTGATGTTTCCAAGCAATCATGTACACATTATTTCTGTAAAAGAAAATCTTGAGACCAGTTAAACTTAACAAAGTTTACTTGATCAAGAAATAGCTTCCAGAACCAGCAGCATTCCACATCATAGATGGTTCAGAATGCTTCCATCTCCAATGTAGAAAGCTATATTTATAACCAGAAAAACAGGAAATGACATACAAAGATCATCATGATTGGTGCAGCTTGGCATTTGGCTTATTTGGGCATAATTTGGCAGCCTTCTGCCAGGAATTGTCTGAGGGTTTAGCTACTATGATTGGCTAAGATTAGGTTTCTTGGTTATGAGGGTATACTCTGAAGTTAGGTTACAACTTGCTTGCACAGCAAATTAGGTTGCAGTTCACTGTATACGAAAGCTGCTTTGGGCCAAATTTTATCACCCAAGTGTAGAGGCTGCTTTAGGCAAAATTTACATGGAGAACAGTTTAAACCAAATTTAACACTTCATAATCAATTAGCTCTCCCACTGTCTTAGGAGATCTTCTCACATGTTCTTGTTTGTCCTCAAACATTTAACACATACTCACATTAAAATGAAGACTTGGTTTCCTATCTTACTGAGAAAATTGAAGGAACCAAAAGAGAACTTTCAAAGATTCTACCCTGACTTATCCACCTACCAGCCTCTACAGCCATGCACTGCTTTTTTCTCCTACTGCAGTATGTGAACAATTCATGCTCCTACTAAAGCCAACCCCTTTACCTGAGTACTAGATAGCATTCCTTTCTTGCCTCATAAATGCCACTGCTCCTGTATGTCTTCCTTCTTCTGTATTTTATTGGCTCTTGCTTTTTTTATTATTTTATTTTATTCTGTCTTATGTTTTCAAATAATAGCTTTGTGGTGGCGACTCACTAATTTATACATCCAACCAAAACTGTTTTTACCCAACTCATTGCTCCCACTAGATATGCCCACTTGGACATCTAATAAAGATGTCAATTTCAATATGTCTAACACTTAGTTTCTTTTCCCCAAGAATTATCCACCATTCCCCATCTCAGTTGATATCAATTATATTTTCCCAGTTGCTGAAGGCAATAACCTTGGAATCATCCCTAATTCCTTTCTCTCACATCACACAACCAGTCTTTCAAGAAATCCCATTAGCTCTTCCTTCAAAATATATAAAGATTGTAACTATATTCTTTCACCCGCCATGGTTAGCATGTCCGTGTTAGATACTGCCATACTCTCCCAAGTGGTTTTTCTGCTTCTATCTGGACCCCATATACTGTACTATTAATACAGTGGGCAAAGTAATGCTTTCAAAATCTAGATCAGATCACATTACTTCTCTGTTCAAAACATTTCGTTTTGCCCAGAATAAAAGTTAAAGTACCAATAAAGGTATTTAAGATGAAAATGATCCCCCCTTACCGTTATGGCCTTATTTTCAACTTCTTTCCTCTTGCCCTCTGCTCTTGCTGTAATCCTCCCTCCTCTCTGCCCTCATTCCCCTGGCTAAGTCTGAACAACCAGTGATGAGGTCTAATATTTGTTTCATTGACTATCCTCTTGATGGTTTATTATTTAGACAAAACCAAAGGTTTGTTATTTACTTCATTTTTTTTTCCCAACCAGTTAACTAAACAGATAGTCTGTGAGTGCCTATTATGCTTTGGAAACTGCTCTCAGTTGTGAGAATTTGATAGGGGGCAAGGCAGATAAAATTCCAACCATCATAAAACGTATAGTCTTTATTCAAAACATACTGAGAATAAAGTTGTGTAAAAGGACAATCATAAGTGATTGTATATTTTAACAATGCAGTATTGGATCTCAGTGGGTAAAAAGTTCATAATAAATGTGGTAGGTGAAAACTTTATTGACAGAGTTTAAGCCAAGTATTTAATATTAGTTTGTATATATTTAAAATTCATGTAAACAAATTACTTTATTGACATAAGGACACGAAAAGCCATGTGAATACGGGTAAAATGTGATATGTGAAAAAGAGAAAAACAAGACATTGAGAGGAAAATATATGAATGAATTGGGATTTTGGGTTTCTCACTTTACTAATTTGGCATATAACATCACTGTATCCTTATTAAAATATATAAAAAATGAAATATCCAGAGTATGATTCCACTTTGTAAAGAATTGATCCACTTGATAATGGAAAGAAAATATTACACAAAAAGATAAGACTGTTTCTATGCTGTAGGATTTGAAACTACTTTAAAGTACTAGTTTTTTTTTTTCTATTTTTTTTAGTATCGCTAGAGAGATTAAAAGTAAAAGACAGACTACTTCCAATATGAAATAGAAGACACTGAAGGGGAAACCCTTGGTGATTATTTGCAAAATATGAAGTTTTTTGACTTTTAATTAATAATCCTCCTTTCAGAGTCATAGGAGTTTTTCATTAGTAAACTGATCACTGCTTTATAGGGCAGAACACTTCTCAGATATATAGATTATCTAATGTCATTGTTTCAAAATCGTTTAAGAGTAGGATTAATGTGTCCATGGAAGTTGCACAAATGTATATATGTATAAATGCATGCATATATGTGTATGTTAGTGTGAGCAAACCCTAGAAAAATCACTCGACTGAAAAAAGTAGGTCACTAATATATTTATATTTTTTCTTTGCTTCACTTACTTCTATGCATTATTTAGGTAGGCATGGTTCCTTATATTGATAATGCAAAATGAATATTTTAAAGGGAATTTTCATAGAAGACTTTTGCTATCATTTTTCTAGTTTTGTTAAGGATTGGATTGAGACTGTTTATTTCACCTTAGATAAATGTCTTCAGAATTTGTAAGTTTGAACTAATTACCTGGAATGCACTTCATTGTTCTAACAACTAACATCTACATTTCTCACAGGTGAGTTTTTATAGTTCTTCATCAAACCATGTTTTTTTTTGTTTGTTTGTTTTTGGGTTTTTTTGTCCTTTTTGAGACCAGCTGCACCGCGTTCAGCCAGTGAGCACTGTGAGCGCACCGATCATCCCTATATAGGATCAGAACCCGCGGCGGGAGCGCTCCTGCGCTCCCAGCGCCACACTCTCCCAAGTGTGCCACGGGCTTGGCCCTCAAATCATGTTTTTAACAAAATTATAGAATTCTTTATTAAAGCAACTATGCATAACATACAGTATAAATACAAAATAGTACAGATGATTCCTGATTTAGATAGTTCTCTGCATGATTCCATTGTTGTTACCTTTCTTATCATTGAGGAAACCTAACACAATGCCCTAAAACATGGATCCCTTGCTGATTAACCAAAACTGCCCTCTGAGTCTGTGCTGAGTACACTGGCAAGAGGAGAAAATATAGAGATCTGTGTTTCCATGGATTTTTAACTTTCCATAGCATTAACATTAAATCATTTTCAGTTATTCCTGCACATTAAATGGTGATTTCCATTTTCAAATTAAGTTGTTCTAAGTTTGAACGTAGTTTGAAAGTCCTTGGAGCAATGAAAGAACCCCACATTTTCTGTAGGGTACAAAGACTGGTGCAAACCAAACTTTACTAAACACATGTTTGAAGAATTGCAACCTGTCCAGCTTATGCATAAAAATTATCAACAAGACAATACAGAAAATAAGTTATAGACTGGGAGTTTGTACTGCCTACTTAATATTTTTAAAACACTTAAGTTTTTGGAAAACAAAACCATATGGAATAAAAACGGCATGTGGTTTAATTACTGCCCTTGATATTGTTATGTCATGAAATGGGTTTTTGGAATGACAATGCCAAATTAAATGTTGTGTTTCCTTTAGGAAACAAAAATTCAACTTTCAAAAATGCAAAATGCTCTTATTGCTTAGTAAACAATTTCAGTTGGTTAAGGGTCAACTATATATTGTCATAGTTGATACAAGTGGGAGTCTGTTTTAAGAAGGAATAACGAGGGAGGAAAGAGAGGAGGGAGGGAGGTTTTGGTAAGGGGCAACAATAATCAACCACAATGTATATCGACAAAATAAAATTAAAAAAAAAAAAGAAATGCCACAGCAATAGAAAAAAAAAAGAAGGAATAACGAGGCAAAATTAGGCAACCTTTCTTTCTTTAGCTATATTAATCACCATTTTATATATACTAGTTTCTCCCAATTTTCATATAATCACCTATTTCTTGGTTGTAAGATTTTTGATAAATATTTGTATAAATTTCAACAAAGGCTAGCTTGTCCAACTAATGTAATATAACTACCTTTTTTTTAGTGTTACAAAATAGAATGGCTTTATTTTTAATGCAAAACTTTTTTATTGGTTATAAATATTCACGAGATACAAAGCTGAATGTTATCACTTGTGCCCAAGATGTGATGGCCAGATCCACACTAGCAGCATTCCCATTACCACAAATTGTGATTATACACCATGTCTTCTACACAGTTATCCCCGACCTCCCTCCCCATCTCCCTTTCCCACACTTCACTTTGTATCCCTAGTTGCGCTCTCTCCCTCTGCAACTCCAACACAACACTGTGGACTTTCTTTCCTTCCTTCTTTCTCACTTAGCTCCCACTTATGAGTGCATATATGGGGTATTTATCCCTCTATGCTTTGCTTATTTCGCTCAACATAAATTTATCCAAGCTCATTCATGTTGTTGAAAATGGAAGAATTTCTACTTTTTAACAGCAGAATAGTATTCCATGGTGTATATATACTACAGTTTCCTTATCCAATCATCCATCAATGGACATTTAGGTTGGTTCCATATCCTGGCTACTGTAAACAGAGCTGCGATGAACATGGGAGTGCAGGTATCCCTTTGACATGATGATTTCCATTCCTCTGGGTATATACCCAGAAGTGGGATTGCTGGATAGTATGGAAGATCTATCTGTAGTTGTTTGAGAAAACTACACATGGTTTTCCATAGTGGTTGTACTAATTTACAGTCCCATCAACAGTGTAGGAGGATTCACTTCTCCCCACACCCGCACCAGCATTTGTTATTCTCTGTGTTTTTTATTATAGCCATCTAAGTGGGGTGAGGTGGTATCTCAATGTAGTTTTAATTTACCTTTCCCTGAAGACTAATGATGTTGAGCATTTTTTTCATGTACCTATGGGCCATTTGTATATCTTCCTTTGAAAAATGTCTGTTCAGGCTTCCATTCAAGGTGGCAGAATAGAGGGTTCCCCAGCATCACTCTTTCCCACAAATCAACCAGTTTACAACTATAAAAAAGCAACAACAGCCAAGTTCAGGCCACTAGAGGTCGGAGAAGATGAGGAGAGACCTACAGAGTGCATGAAGGTGGGAGAAACTACAATGAGAGAAAGAGAAAACCACTCTGATTGTTTTGAGCCTCATCCACTTCCAGGCTGGAGCTGCTGAGCGGCTGGAGCAGGAGCTCACAAAAGCTGCAGCTGTACCCTTCAGATGAAGTTGCTTGGAGGCAGCAGGTGAGAAGGGGGCCATGGTGGCCCCCAGGCCAGCAAGACCAGTAATAGTGTTCCCCTGGACCCACATAGGAGTGAGGAGACAAAACAACTGAATAAAAGGAGCCACTCAGGGCCGACCCCGTGGCTCACTTGGGAGAGTGCAGCACTGGGAGTGCAGTGGCGCTCCCGCCATGGGTTCGGATCCTATATAGGGACGACCGGTGCACTCACTGGCTGAGCGCGGTGTGGACGACACCAAGCCAAGGGTTGTGATCCCCTTATCGGTCACAAAAAAGAAAGAAAAAAAAAAGGAGCCACTCAGAGGCTGGTGAGTCATTGCAAGGGACCAGCACATAGCATGTCCCCTGGGAAGTGTTTGCTGCATGGGTGATGGGGGAGAAGGACCCACCAGAGAACACTGGAGCACAGCAAGGACAGCTAATCTACACCCCAATCAGTGAAGAACCACTCAGAGGAGACTGGTCAGGAATATAGAATTGCATGGGGTGCAGTTTGAGGAAAAGACTCAGGCCCAGACCAGAATTTCGACACAACCCAGGTGCACTGGATCTTTTGAGAGCTGGAAGTACCTATATAGTGAACCATTAAAATCTGAGCTGCACAAAAAGCCTTCCCTAGGGAATCAGCAGCAAAGCATCAATTTAGCTCAACCACAGAGCTCAAGCACTGGTTCCCATAGGAAGTTCCCCCATTTTAGAAATAAGCAAAGGACAACAAATTAGTTCCAGTGCAGAGTTTAAATGGTGGGAACAGCAAATAATCCAACACAGAAATGAAAGAAAAAAAAGACCTGCAACCAGAGACAAACTTTGATATTAACTAGTAAAGGTCTCATTTCACCAAAGAATACATATAACACCTTCCAGAAGGACTGGAAGTCCCCTGGGCTACCAAGCCAGAAAGGGAGGAGGGCCAGAGGCCTCAACAATGACCCCTAACACCCACAATGAGTCCTGAGGGTGGGTACGAGGAACTTGGCCACACCCCTCCAACACACACAGCCAGCCCAGCAGTGTCCACTGAGCTACCACAGGAAGTACCCTGGGCTCTCCCAGCTGGGGTGATGGGGGGCCTTGGGCCTAGTCCATGCCCCCCAACACCCCCAGCCAGCCCAGAGGCACCCACCAAGCCACTGCAGGAAGCACCCTGGCCCTCCAGAGCCAGGGCCTGCTGTACGG
>NW_007729152.1:233978-254264 GCF_000696425.1 Galeopterus variegatus
GCCTAGTCCATGCCCCCCAACACCCCCAGCCAGCCCAGAGGCACCCACCAAGCCACTGCAGGAAGCACCCTGGCCCTCCAGAGCCAGGGCAGTGGGGGGGCTCGAGCCTTAGCCATGTCCCCATGACACCTACAGCCAGCCCAGCAGCAATCCCTGAGCCACTGCATGAAGCACCCTGGGCTCAACCAAGCTGGGGCAGTAGGGGGACGAGGGCCTAGGCCATGCCACCCTGACATCCACAGCCAGCCCATCTGTGACCATTGAGCCACCGCAGGAAGTGCCCCAGGCTCTCCAGAGCTAGAGTGGTGGGGGACCTCAGGCTTTGGCCATGCCACTTCAACACATGGAACCAGCCCAGCGATGACCACTGAGACACAGAAAGAAGGGCCCTGGGTTTCCAAGCTAGGACAGTGGGGGGGTGAGGGCTTTTGTCACATCCCCCTTACATCTGCACCCAGCCTGGCAATGACCTAGCCACTACTGGAAGCCTGCTGGTCTCCTCTATGGGAATGAGGGGTGTGCCACAGGCCTCAATCCTACCCCTCCTCCTTCCTCCTTCTTACATCTCATTTCTTTCCTCTTTCCCCTCTTCTCTTTCCTCCCAACTCCTCTTTGACTACATGCTGGAATGTAAAAAATAATACTGATAAAATTACATATTCCTTAAAAAAAAAAGCAAAATGTCTATTCAGCTCCTTTGCCCATTTTTTAATTTGGTTATTTGGTTTTTTACTGTGCAATTGCTTGAGATCCTTGAATATTATGGATATTAATCCCTTGTTGGATGTATAATTTGTAAAAATCTTCTCCCATGCTGTAGGTTGTTGTTTTGTTCTGTTGATTGTTTCCTTTGCTATGCAGAATCTTTTGAGTTTGATATAGTCCCATTTATTTATTTTCACTTTTGTTGCTTGTGCTTTGGGGATCATGTTCATAAAGACTGTGCCCAGACCTAGTTCCTGAAGTGTTTCGCCTATGTTATACCATAGTAATTTTACAATTTCAGGTCTTATACTTAAGTCTTCAATCCATTTTGAGTTGATTTTAGTATATGGTGACAGATGCGTGTCTAGTTTTATTCTTCGTGTATAGGTATCCAATTTTCCCAGCACCACTTACTGAAGTGGCAGTCCTTTCCCCAATGTAGGTTTTTTGCTACCTTTGTCAAATATCAGATGGCTGTAAGCCTAAAAGGTGATTTCTAGGTTCTCTATTCTGCTTCACTTGTCTGAGTGTCTATTTTTATGCCAGTACCATGCTGTTTTGGTTACTATAGCTTTGTAGTATAATTTGAGGTCAGTTAGTGTTATGCCTCCAGCTTTGTTTTTTTTTTTTTTTTTTTTTTTTTTTACTCAGGATTACTTTGGCTGTGGGGTCTTTTGCTGTTCCATATGAATGTTAAGATTGTTTTTCCATTTCTGTGAAGAGTGTCATTGGTATTTTAATAGGGATTGCATTGAATCTGTAGATAGCTTTGGGTAGTATAGACATTTTCACAATGTTAATTCTTCCAATCCAACAGCATGGAATATCTTTCCATCTTTTTGTGTATTCTTTAATTTCTTTCAGAAATTGTTTGTAGTTCTCATTGTAGAGATCTTTCACCTCCTTGTTTAAATTGACTCTTAGGTATTTTTTTTTTCTTGACTATTGTAAATGGTCTTACTTTCTTGATTTCTCTTTGTTACCTCACTATTGGAGAATATAAGTGAAACTGATTTGGGGGCATTTATTTTATATCCTGCAAAGTTACTGAAATTACTATCAGCTCTAGGAGTTTTTGGATAGTCTTTAGGTTTTTCTATATATACTACCATGCCATATGCAAATAGGGACAGTTTGACTTTGTCTTTTCCAATCTGGATGCTCTTTATTTCCCTCTCTTGCCTGATTGCTTTGGCTAGTGCATACAGGCCAATGTTAAATAGAAGTGGTGAGAGTGAGCAACCTTGTCTTGTTCCTTTTCTTAAGGGAAAAGCCTTCAGTTTTTCCCCATTCAGAATGATACTGGCAGTGTGCTTGTCATAGATGGCTTTTATCGTGTTGAGATATTTTCCTTCTATACCTAATTTGTTGAGAGTCTTTATCATGAAGTGATGTTGAATTTTGTCACATCCTTTTTCAGTGTTTATTGAGAAAATCATGTGATTTTAGTCCATGAGTTTGTTGATGTGATTTATCACATTTATTGACTTTCATGTGTTGAACCTTCCCTGCATCCCTGGTATGAAACCCCCTTGATCATGGTGTATATTTTTTTAATGTGTTGCTGTATTCTGATTGCTAATATTTTGTTGAGGATTTTTGCACCTATGTTCATCAAGGGTATTGGCCTGTAATTTTCTTTTTTTGTTGTGTCTTTATCCGGTTTTGTGACCAGAATTTTGTTGGCCTCATAAAATGAATTTGGGAGAACAGCTTCTGTTTCACATTTCTGGAATAGTTTGAAGAGAATTTGTATTAATTCCTCTTTAAATGTTTGATAGAATTCAGCTGTAAAGCCATCTGGACCTTGGCTTTTCTTCTTTGGAACGTTGCTGATTACCACTTCAATCTCTGCTTGTTTTTGGTCTGTTCAGGTTTTCTATCTCTTCTTGGTTCAGTCTGGGTAGCTTGTATGTGTCCAGAAACGTATCCATATCTTCCAGGTTTTCATATTTGTTGTCATACAGTTGTTTATAATAGTCTTTAATGATTCTTCTTTTTTCTTTGGTATCACTTGTAATGCTTTCCTTTTAATTTCCGATTTTTGTTATTTGGACCTTTTCCTTTCCCCCCCCCCCCCCCAACCTAGCTAATGGTTTGTCTATTTTAATAAACTTCTCAAAAAAAACAACTTTTTGTTTGTTGATCCTTTCAACCGTTTTTTGGGGGTCTCTATTTAATTTAGTTCTCCTCTGATCTTAATTCTTTCCATCTGCTACCTTAAGGATTGAATTGTTGTTTTTCAAGTTCTTTAAGGTGTAGCCTTAGGTTGTTTATTTGAAATCTTTCCATTCTTTTGAGTAAGCATTTATTGCAATAAATATTCCTCTTAGTACTGCTTTTGCAATATCCCAAAGGTTTTGGTATGATGCGTCTTTATTGTCATTAGTTTCAGGAAATGTTTTCCTGTTAATTTCTTCTTGGACCCATAGGTCATTCATGAGCCTATTGTTTTGTTTTCATGTATTTGTTTAGTTTCTAGAGTTTTTCTTGTTATTAATTTCCAGTTTTAATCCATGGTGGTCTGAAAAGTTACTTGGAATGATTTCAATTTTTTTTAAACTTTCTGAGACTAGATTTGTGACCTAATATGTGGTCTATCCTGGAGAATGCTCCGTGTGCTGATCAGAAGAAAGTATATTCTTCAGTTGTTGGCTGAAATGTTCTGTATATATTTGCCAGGTCCAGTTGATCTATGGTGTAGTTTGAATCCTGTGTCTCTTTGTTGATTTGTTGCCTCAAAGATCTGTCCCATACTGAGAGAGGTGTATTCAGGTCATGCACTATTAAGGTATTAGAGCCTATTTCTTCCTTTACGTCTAAGAGTGTTTGCTTTATATATCTAGGTGCTCCAGTATTCAGAGCATACATATTTTTTATTGTTCTGTCTTCTGGCTGGATAGATCCTTTTATCATTATATAGTGGCCTTCTTTGTTTCCTTTTATGTTTTTTTTTGGTTTAAAGTCTATTTTACCTGATAAAAGAATAGCTACTCCTACTCTTTTTTTGGTTTCCATTTGAGTAGTATACCTTTTTCTATCCCTTCACTATTAGTCTGTGTTTGTCTCTATAGCTGAGATGGGTCACTTGAGGATAGCATATACTTGGGTCCAGCTTTTTAATCCAATCAATCAGTCTGTGTCTTTTGAATGGGGAGTTTAATTCATTCACATTAAGGGTAGTTATTGACATGTATTGTTTAATTCCTGTCATTTAATTGCTTTTTTAGATGATTTAAATATCTTCTGATCATTACTTTCCCTTTCATTTCTCTTCTTCAATGAAATTTAGGGTAGCATCACTTATCTTCTTACTCTTTCTCAGTGGCATTTTTGTTTTAATGGCAAGTTTTGCTCTTTCTTGTGTATTCATGACTGTGATCATCATTATTCAGATTCATTATTCTGCTATTATTTCCTTGAATAGGTTTATTGGAAAAGGAATTCTGAGCAATGATCTTAAGAAAACTCAAAGAGATAAAAGAATACTCAATTAGAAAACAAAATGAAACAATAAAAATTATCCAGAATATGAAGGAAGGAACTTACAAAGAGATTATTACTTTAAAAAAGAGTGCAGCAGAACTACAAGAAATGAAAGATTCACTCAATGAAATAAAAAACACAACAGAGAACTTGAACAGCAGGCTAGAGCAAGCAGTAGAAAGACTTTCAGATTTCTCATGGCTTTCAGGGCCACACAGGTGTTGCATTCTAGAACAGGATGAATAAGGTAGGAATGTAGAAGACAGGCTTTGTAGTAACAGGATTATGAGTGACCCATGGTTTCCATAGGAGGATGTAATTGGCTTCTTTGCATCATTTTGTGGATTGACAGAAAAGTAAATCCTTTATTGGATTGGTTTTGCCAATGTTTTTTTGTTTGTTTGTTTTTTCATTTTCTTAACAGGCCATTTTGCTGAGCAGAAGATTTTAATTTTAAAAAAGGCCAAGTTATCTTTTTTTTTTCCTTTAGTGGGTCATGCTTTTGTTGTATGTAAAAACTCATTGCCAAACCCAAAATCATCTTAAATTTCTTCCATGTTATCTTCCAGACGTTTTATACTTTTCCACCTTGAGTTTGGCTTTTTAACCCATGTGATGATAATATTTGTTCCAACACCATTTGTTGAAAAGTCTATCCTTCCCCAGACAAATTACTGCCTTGGCTTCTTTCTCAAAGATCAGTTGATTATACAAGGGTACTTCAAAAAGTTTGTGAAAAAAAGCAATTGAAATATTATATGAATCTTTTCATAAACTTTTGAAGACACCTCATATTTGTGTGGGTCCATTTCTGCACTTTCTACTATGTTCAATTGATCTATTGTGTTTAAGTCTCCACATATAATAATAGATTTTTCTATTTCTTCTTGCAGTTTTACCAGTTTGGCCTCACATATTTTTTTTTTTCCTTTTTGTCTTTTTTCGTGTCTGGCAACGGATCGCAACCCTCAGTGTTGTGCCCATACCTCACTCAGCCAGTGAGCGGGAACCGGTCTGTATGTGGGATCTGAACCCTCGGCGAGAGCACCACCACACTCCCAAGCGGCGCACTGTAGCAGTGCGCCACCGGGCCGGCCCGGCCTCACATATTTTGATGCAATTGTGTTCAGTGCATATACAATTAAGGATTATTATGTCTTCTTAGAAAATTGATCTCTTTATATTTATGTAATGTTCCACTTTATTCCTGATAGTTTTCTGTGCTCTCAAGCTCACTTTGTCAGAAATTATTATAGCTACTTCACATTTATTTTGATTATTTTAAAATTTTATATCTTTCTCCATCCCTTTACTTTTAGTTGATCTGTTTTCATATTTAAAATGGGTTTATTGTAGACAGCATATGTATGGGTCTTTTTGCTAATAAAATCTGTTATTTTCTATTTTTGGTGTGTTTAGATCATTCATATTTAAAGTAATTATGAATATAGTTGGATTGTCTACCATATTTGTATCTGTTTTCTATTCATTATCTTTGTCCATTTATTTACTTATTTATTTGTCTTTGTCCTTTTATTATTTTTCTGCCTTTTATTGTTTTCATTGAAGATTTTATGGAATTCCATTTCCTTTCCTCTATTAGCAATATATATCTCTATATCGATTATAATTCCGTTTATTTAAAGTTGTTCTGCTGAGACTCCTATTTCTTTGCTGAGACTTTCATGCATCAGAAATATTTTGTTTCAGTTTATTGAGAATAGTTTTAATGGACATTTTAAAATCTTAGTTTTAACATCTGGTTCATCTCAAGAATTCACTGACTTTCTTTTCTTTGTGTGTGCCATTTTCTTGGTTCTTCATATATTGGGCAATATCAGATTGCATCCATGTTTAGGGATCTCCTATGTGGCTCTTTCCCTGCAAGGATTTCTCCAATCTCTAAGGATCCCTCAGTTTCACATCTTTCTTTTTCTGGTTTACAGGCTAGAAAGACTGTCATAACTGAACTCAGAGCAATATAATTAATCCTAGTCTTAAAAGCTCTGGAGACATGAACTAAGTTCTCCATTTGCCCTCCTTTATGGTACACTCTCCATCAGAATCTATCTGCCTCCATTCACTCTCAGTACCTCAGGTAATTGCTTTTTAAAATTATTTCTATGTTTGATAGTTTTTCTCCTCAGTGTGAACTGGTAGGGTCCTAGCCCATCATAATTAGATGCAGAAAATGTGGGGATTTTTGACAAAGAATCCAAGGCCATTGAATGAGAAAATACTAGTATTTTTTTAGCAAATAACACCTGAATAAGTAAACTTTCAGTCTGGAAAAAATGAACCTTAACTCAAACAAAATATTTCAACATCATATATCAGTTGAATAACTGGTATTCAAAAGGTAAAACAAAATGCTACAACTCACCAAGAATTCTAGGCAGTGAAAAATGGACAAAAATTTTGTATAGACACGAAAGTTGTTTAACCCGATTTTCCATCAGGAAAAAGCAACTTAAAACCATAATTATATCCTACTACACATCAAGTAGAAAGGATAAAATTAATAAGATATAATATTAAGTGAAGAGAAAGATGTGGAGCAACTGCAACTGTCATATTTGCTGTTAGGAAAGCAAAATGCTACAAATGATTTGTAGAATTACTTGGCAGTTTTTGTATAGAGTTAAATATACACCTACTATATGGCCCAGCAATTCCACTTCTGGACAAGATAAATGAAAATATATATCATCAAAAGACCTTAAAATAAATGCTCATAACAAATATTTCATAATAGATTAAAAAATGCAAACAACCCCAAAGTACATCAATAGGTGAATACATAAATAGATCTTGGTATATTCACAGAATGGAGTATTCGTCAACCATAAAACAAACTACTGATATATGCAACAACCTACATGAGTTTTAAAACTTTATGCTACAAAAAGAAGCTAGACTAAAAAGGAAAAAATAGTCCATACTGTGGTTATTTGGTTTCTATGGAGTTCTGGAAGATGTAAAACAAATCTGTAGTGACAGAAAGCTGACATGTGGTTTCCAGGAGTACTGTGGGGAAAATAGAATAATTTAATCAGGCTTCCTTGACATTTCTTGTAAACAAGTTGTATGGGTGGAGTTAGTGCGCATGTGCACCAATGTATCTTTTTAGTTTCATTGCTATTGTTTGTTCCTGAGTTTGTGGAGCAGACTGGCCAGCAGAGAACTCCTGCTTAAAAATAGAGCATTTTTACTCTGCTGGCAGCTGCTCAGTTTCAGTTTTCCTTTGGACTTTGCCAGGAGTAGTTGAGTTTCTGAGTTTCTCCTCATACTGCCTAGCTCCTAGACATGTGCGTGCTGAATAAAGACTATTCCTTTTTCAACCATGGCTCCAAGGACCTTTTTCCCAGTTACCTGGCTCATAGACCTGCATGTGAAGGGTTTGTAAATGGGCTTACAGGTTCTGTGAGCTCTAGACCCAGCTCTAGCTCTATAATTGTCATAGTTGGAGCAGGATTCTGAGCAGGTACAGGAGCCAAGAAGTCCCTGGAGAAGGAGGAAATATGGCTACTTTTGAACATATTGTGCCCTGTGGCCACTTTCCTGTTGACAAGGATCTGGTTGCTTCTCACTGTAATGCAAGGCAGCATAGAACAGGTACTGAAGCAGAAAGCCCCTTGGGATGGGGAGGAAATGTGGCTGTCCTTGAGCATGTGGTGCCCAGTAAGCCACTTTTTTGCTGACTGGACCCTGGCTGCGCCTCACTCTTCTGCAAACAGATCGAGATCTGAAGTGGAAAGCAGAGTTGTCGGAAGCACGGATAGACATCCTGGAGGATGATATGCAGCGACTGGCCACTCCTGCTTCTCCCACCAGGGAGGACAAAGAAACCAGTGGTGAGTTGGGGGAGACCGTGCATCCCCAGGCACAACCTGTTGTGCATCAGAAAATGAAGTATGAGCAGCCCATGGGACCAGGCAGACAACCAGTGGGCAATCCAAAGGTGACCCATTTTGCCACCTATGTCCTGTATACCCAGGCTGAGTTAGTTGACTTGGGGAGACAGTTTTGGCAGAAACAGGGGGAGCTCCTGACTGCTTGGCTATTGTGGTTATGGGACCTAGGGTTGGATAGTGTGATATGCTCTGGTGACAAGATGGAAAAATTAGCCTCCATCACTATGCACCCATCCCTGAGGCAGTGGCTACAGAATAGCCACAGGTATGCACAAGGACAAGGCAATCACTCTTTGATGAACTGGGTGAATGCAGCTGCCTGAACCATGTGGGCAAATGCTGGAGAACTGCCTAAGATTGTTAGTAAATGGCAAAAGTATGCTCAGTTAGTTCAAATAATTCAAGGGCTGGGGATGTGGTGGTCCATGTTTAATGTGAACACTCATGGCCTGGATAATGAAAATTTTACAGGCAGCATGAGAGACACAGTGCTGCAAAATGCCCCATCAACATCCTTTGGGTCACTGATGGCCATACTGGCCCAATACATTGGTCGTCCTATACATGAGTTCACAACCATAATAGCCAGCTTGGGTGAAGTAGAGGATAGCAGACAAGCAAAAGGGGTCCAAAAGGTGGCTAAGACCAAAGCCCCAAGAAATGCCCAGGATTTTATCCCAAAGGGATCAAGCAAGATTAGCCATAATGAGATGTGGCTTGACTTGCTTGCAGCAGGGGTTGATAGTAAGAAAATTGACCAGCAGTCAAATGAAGTCCTGTTTGTCTTGTGGCAGCAATTGTGCCCTGAACAGCATTTCAACAAACATCGGGAAACAGTTAGCAAGGTATGCTCAGTGGATTTAAAGGACTTTTTGGTTGCTCCCGAGGAGGCGGATTAAATATTCAATTTCGAATAGGGAGCAGGCCAAGGTACTCATCTTTTGGGGGCAGGTGAGGACCAGAGGTCTCATGTTTAATTGGCAATGATGAAGCTGATGTGCTGGCTAAGGTAAGATGGCTGGAGAGACCTCCAGCAGCTGATGTAACTGGGTGGTTACACTGGAGAATGCAGCATTCTGGCTGCAAGGCCGGGTGGTCGATGGCTCACAGGATGCCACATAAACCTGAGAGGGAATGCCCTGATGGGCAGATGTGCTCCTGATGAGCAGACAGATGCCCCTGATAGGCAGATAACTTGTGTGAGAGTGCCCCTGACATGGTGGCAGGAGGATCTTGTGGGACCACTGCCAAAGTCAGAGAGTTACTGATCTGTTTGTACGGACTTGTGGGACCCCAAACCAGGCAAGATACCTATTCCTGCAACCATCCTTTCTCAGGATGGCAAACTGGCATGTATATTACCAGCGGGGTGAGAACTTTCCCTATTGGTACCAATAACCATTCTGTCTTTTTGCCTGTAGTGTTCTGGCTGCAGGCACTGCACCAGAGTCAACTGGGTACATACATATGTTGGCGTGATCATCTACTGAATATGCACTGGACTTCACATCAGTATGACTACAAGATTCCCATGGAAAATCACACCAATGATGACTACTAACTGGACATGTGCAACTAAAGGACAGAACTACAGGACAAGACTTAAGGACAAGCCTTAAGCCATATTGAACAGACAATAGGTTGTATAAATAAAAGGGTCATTTATCCTTGCTAAGGGAACATTGTAGAAGATTTTGAACAAGTATATTGTATAGCAAGGGACCCTGCAGGCTGGCCAGCAGAAAGCATGTGTCTAAAAATAGAGTATGTTTACTCTGCTGACAGCTGCTCAGTTTCAGTTTTCCTTTGGACTTTGCCAGTAGCAGTTGAGTTTCTGAGTTTCTTTTTGTACTGCCTAGCTCCTAGACATGTGTGTGCTGAATAAAGACTATTCCTTCTTCAACCAAGGCTCCAAGGACCTTTTTGCTGGTTAACTAGCTCATAGACCTGCATGTGAAGGGTTTGTGAATGGGCTCGAGGCATCTGTGAGATCCAGACCCAGCTCTAGCTCTATGAGTACTGACTGCAAAACAGCATGAGAGAACTCTCTAGGGTAAAGGAAATATATATTTTAATTGGGTTATGGGTTACTTGGGTGTCTACAATTGTCAGCAGTCATAAAACTGGACAATATAAGATCTGTGCATTTCATTTAATGTAAATTATTCCTCAATGAAAAACTTGACAATTAATTATATTAATCAAATTTTCTTTTTTTGTAGCTCTGTGTCCTTTTCTGAAGTGCCACACTTCTATATGGTAGTTCATTTTCTACCAAAATTTTATTTTGTTACTGTAAAAGAATTGTCTCTATACTCAGCTAATTTCCATAAAAAGTCATAATATACCAGAATTCTTATGTAATGTGCCTTTTCTTCTTTTCTTTGTAGGACTGAAATATTATTTTGCCAATTCTCAGAACTTAGAAGACATAACAAGTTTTATATATGTACACTTGTGCAAGAGAATTGCCTTTAGTTAGAAATTCAAAAAAGTTGAATAAATTGCCATTATAATGGCATGGAAATGAATACAGAGATAAGCTACTTAATTGAAAATCAAAATTATTAAGAATTTCTGCTTTGGAGGACATATATTGTTTTTATGTTGATTTCAGTGAAAAATCAATAACTATTTTATCATAGTGTTTCTTAAGTAATTAGTAAATCTCATTTTCTTTATTATAAGAACCATTTTTAAAAAATCAACTTTAAGATCTCTTTCTCTCTCCCTCAATGTATTTATACACATTAAGAGATGATGAGAAAATAAAAGGCCCTTGTAGAGGCAAAAAGGTGTGATACCTTTCCTCACTCATCATAAGGGTCAATGCCTACACTCCTATAACAAATTAACAAGAGAAAAGCCTAACAAATTTATTTAATTGAAGTTTTATGTGACATGGGAGGCTTCAGAAATAAAAACCCAAAGAACCAGGGAAAGCTGTCTATTTTTGTGATTAAGTTTGCTGAAGCACAAATAGCTGTGTAGAAATGTGATTGGACAAAAGGATATGATCTAATAGTAACACACTGAGGGGGGAAACTCAGCAAGACCTGTCTGTTCAGATTCATCTTGGACTCTCTGTACTTCATTCTTTACTCTCGGATATGGGGCAGGACTCCTCTAGAATGAGAATCTTCAAGGGAAAAAGGAGAATGTAAACTTTCTAAGTTTTATGGCTTGCTTTGGTGAAGAAGAATTCTGTTTTCTATGGCTTGCTTTTGGGGAGAAAGAGGGACAGGAGATAGGAGGACAGAAGAAGATCCAAGGTATCTTGCTTTCAGGGCCCTTCTAATATCCTTCAGTTCAAAGTCCTCAGCATGCCAAAGTGCCATACTTTGGGTTATTGTGTTCTGAGACCTGACACCCATTATACAAATAAACAAAGAAAAACCCCTGTAACCAAGGGGATAATGGCCTGTGTTACTTACCTACTGAGAGCTCCTTTCTCTATTTTTTATTATTATTAGGATATATCATTACAAATCCTAATCTTTCCCCATGCCCTCCAACTGACCTGTCACTCCCTGCCCCCCATCTCTAGTATCCTTAGCTTTGTTCTCCCCTTCTGAAAGTTCAAAGTATTACTGTGATTCATTCTTTCTCTTTCCTTCTTTCTTTCTCTTAGTTTCTTTCTTTCTTCCTTCCTTCCTTCCTTCCTTCCTTCCTTCCTTCCTTCCTTCCTTCCTTTCTTTATTTCTTTCTTTCCCTTGCTATCTATCTTTCTTTCCTTCTTTCTTAGCACCCAGTTATGAGTGAGAACTTGGTATTTCTCTTTCCATGTCTGGCTTATTTCTCTTAGCATAATTTTCTCCAGATTCATCCATGTTGCTGAAAATGGCAGAATTTCATTCTTTTTTTATGGGAGAGTAGTATTCCATTATATAAATATATACCACGCTTTCCTTATCCAGTCATCTGTTGATAGATATTTAGGTTAATTCCATATTTTGGCTATCATAAATAGAGCTGTGGTGAACATGGGTGTCTAGGTATCCCTTCAACGTGATGATTTTCATTCCTTTGGATATATACCCAGTAGCGGGCTTGCTGGATAATATGGTAGTTCTATCTGTAGTTGTTTGAGGAATCTCCATACTGTTTTCTATAATGGCTGTGATAATTTACAGTGAGAAAAGTTGCCCTTTCCCCACATCCTTGCCAGCGTTTGTTATTCTTGGTCTTTTTAATAATGGCCAGTCTATTGGGTGATATGATATCTCAATGTGGTTTTGTTTTCTTTCTTTTTACTTTATTTAAATCAATATACAATGTATTTGATTTTCATGTCCCTTTACCGATTCCTCCCTCCTCCCTCCGTCTCCCCCCTCCCACCCATCAACATCATATCTGTTCACTTGTCTTAACAATTTCAAGGAATTGTAATTGTTTTGTCTTCTTCCCCACCCCCCAATGTTTGTGTATGTATTAATTTTTAGCTCCCACAAATAATTGAAACATGGTATTTCTCTTTCTGTGCCTGACTTATTTCACTTGATTTGCATTTCTCTGTTGATTAGTGATACTAAGGAATATATCAATCTAAAAAGCTTCTGTACAGGAAAGGAAACAATCAACAGAACAGAAAGACAATCTACAGAATGGGATAAAATATTTTCAAACTCTACATCTGACAAGAGATTAATATCCAGAATATATAAGGAACTGAAACAACTATACAGTAAAAATAATAATAATAATAATAATAATAATAATCCAATTAAAAAATGGGCAAAGGAGATGATTAAACACTTTTCAAAGGAAGAAATACAAATGGCTAAAAGGTACATGAAAAAATGCTCAGCATCCCTTTCTCTATAGCCATTTTTTTTTCAATAGTGAATATACAGAAAACATCTTATTTAACAAAACCTTTTGGATTTTATTATTTTGTGGTCGTGGAAAAAGGTCAGTGACAAAAGCTATCTCCTTGACAGAACTTTAGTCAGACCTCTCTGAGCCCTCTCTCGAAGTAGGCCCTATACATGGGCCCTTTCTTTGGCCTACTTAGTCTAGTTGTAGCAAGAATCCTGCTGAGCCAGTTTAGTGAGAATCCTCCCGCCCTTGATATTTTCTCTCCTTAGACTGCCTTAAGCAAAAATTATGTTAAGTCAGTTTAGCTAGAATCCCTCTACCCTTAAGGTCTCCTGATTTTCTTTCCACTGACCCATGCACTCTGTATATTAGATGTAAATTTCAAGCTGTCTTTGCTGTGTTTGTAGTTTAGCCCATTCTCTCTCCCGTATTGTGATAGTCTTGACACATATTGCAATAGTTTTGAATTTTCACAAGCATGAGAATAATTTTTTTCATTAACATAAGTTAATTTTTAAAGTCTGGTTTTGCTATGACTAGTATTACTAATTGATTCATTTTCAGAACTATGATATAATTGCATGTTATATGTAGTACTATTACTTTGAATCATAGAACCAATTAAATAAAAACTGACACATTTTGATTGTCATACTTGCATCAAAGGTCACATATGAAACTGTAGGGGCCAAGAAAAGACTTCTCCATTAAGCCCTTAAGGTTTGCTAAAAATCCCTGACAAATTCTGATTAATATAAAGAAGAGGCATAGTAAATTTTATTTTAACTTTGATAGCATTGCAGAATCACAGAATGATTGTCAACTAACCCAATGTGGTATAGATGCTTATGGTCTTGGAAAAAGATCAGTGACAAAAACTATCTTTCCTCCTGATGAGGGAAGGTGGATATGAAGTATGTAGGAGTACATGATTTTTAGGAGGACTCAACAGGCCTGGAGAACATACAATGACCTGGAACAAAGTCTATTTGGTTCACAGCACAGACACTGACTGGTAAATGGTTCTCTTCAAAATACTGAATGAGACTAAAATAGACTCCTTGGCTCACAATTGTTCAGGGAAAAGGTTGAAACCAAAAAGGTTGAAAATTATCAAAATTAGTGTACTTCAGAGAAGTGGTTTATATTCTGTCTAAGGAATTTAGAATGTTTGTAGTAGCTCATCTTTTAAATGTATAAAGGTTTTTAAGGTCTTATGAAGTATTTACTTTTACATATATTATTGTGTGAGTGAAGAGAAGGTTTTCCATAGGATATCACAATATAGAGGCTTAAACACTAGAAATTCTAATAAAATCTTGTAATCTCACTTGGTCTTTTATATTTACATTTCATATAAATTAATATTTAAAGAACTTAATGGAGTTGATATAATTATTGCAAGAACTTAGAAGGGACATTTACAAAACACATATGAGGGAACTTTAAAAATTTGTAGAAAAATAAAATTAAAGGATAAAACATATTTTTCATAAACTTTTTGAAGACCTCCTCATATATACATATATACATACTTTTACATGTATTGACTATATGTAAGAGGCCAGAATCATTCAGTTTTCTCAAAGTAAAAAAATAAAATTTTTTATTGTAGGTGTTTATAATTTGAATTAATGCATCACATACCAAAAACTTAAGTAATGTTAAACTTATTCTACACTAATTTCAGTTAAAAATTACCTGGGAGGACTTTACCCAGAGCTATATAGATTCGTCGCTATCAAATTGTCTTTTTCTGCTGTGTTAATAGAGAATTGAGAGGTGTGTGGATTAAATAACCTGTAATGGTTTCTCCAGAAATAAGATTATGTAGTATGATAGAATTTGGAATTTTTAAACTGATACTTTTCTTTCCTACATTTCTTTCTCTTTTCCACAAAAATGAAACTAATGACATTCATTACCCTTAGGGAAAGTGCAGGTAGAGCCAAGAGTAAAAAGTCATTGCACAGCAATGATTTTAAGGTAGTTTTTTAAGTCAATGGATGAGAAAATAGTCTAAAGGCCAACGAACTTTTGATTTGCAAAGTCAAATTCTTGAGAACAAAAAGTTTCTTCAGAAATTTTAAAAATGTGTTTTGCTGATCAGAAGCTACCATTGCATGCTGAATTACTTTTGTATTCCTCAAATATACTCCATTTAGTCATAGAACATTGTTCTTTTGATATGTTGTGGATTGCAACAGTTTTGAATAATGTCTGTCTTACCATCTTAACAGGTATCTGAATACTCTTTTTTTTAACATCAGTTAATTTCTTTTTATGGCCTAGTGTTTCTATGACTAGTATTACTAATTTATTGATCTTTAGAACTCATATCTGTAATATAATTACATGTCATACACAATACTATTATTCTGAATCATAGAACCAATTTTATAGAAACTGACACTTTTTTATTTTCAGCAGTTTAGAAACTTTACATCCGTATTAATAAGTAGAATTAGTCTACAGTCTTATTTCTGTACTATATTTATTCACCATTAGTATTAAAGCTATTGTAATTACATAAACTATATTAGAGAATTATACATTATTTTTCTCATCTCATACAATATAATTAGCATTTCAATATCCTGTTTATTAAAGATTAGGTAGAATTCACCTATGAATACATTTTGTAGTGGTTCCTTTTCAATAGAAAATTATTAATTTACTTTCTAACATCCACACTGTCAATAACTTTACATAAATTAAATAATTTTGCCTGAACTTTGGCCATTGGTATTTTTCTAGAAAATCATTCTTTTAGGTGTTCAAATTTGTTTCTATAGAGCTGTATATATTAAACTCTTAAAATTGTTAAAGGGCCACAAAAAATATTTTCATCGTGTAATGATAAATATAGTAATAAAAATAAAGTGCAAAAACTTTTTAAAAAGTAAAAACAAAACAAATTTAAAAAAAAACACAAACGGGAGCTTTGGGAGCAGGTATAACAGAATAGTCAAAAGGGACTTTATTTGTAAACTAAAGTAAAGGGGACTTTATTTTATTTGTATTTGACTTTATTTGCACTTTACTTTATTTGTTTTTTTATTAAAATAAATCTACTAATATTAAAAAATCGGCAAAGGAGCTGAATAGACTTCTCAAAAGAAGACATACAAATGGCCAACAGATACATAAAAAAATAATCAATATCACTAAGCATCAAGGAAATGCAAATGAAAACCACATTGAGATATCGTCTCACCTGTTAGATTGGCTATTACCAAAAGGAAAGAGAATAATAAATTCTGGCAAGGATGCAAAGAAAGTAGAACACATACACTGTTGATGGGACTGTAAATTGGTATGGCCATTATGCAAAACAGTATGGAGATTTCTCAAAAACCTAAAAATAGAACTACCATACAATCCAGCAACCCCACTCCTGGGTATATACCCAAAGGAATAGAAGTCATCATGTTGAAGGGATACCTGCACTCTTTATCCTAGCTCTATTTTCAACAGTCAAGCTATGGAACTGAACTAAATGTCTATCGATGATGACGGGATAAGAAAAATATGATATATATACATAATGGAGTACTATTCAGACATTAAAAAGAATGAAATTCTGCCTTTCACAGAAACAAGAATGAGCTTGGAGAAAATTATGTTAAGTGAAATGAGCCAGGCACAAAAAGAGAAATACCACATGTCTTCATTCATATGTGGGAGCTAAGAAAGAAAGAACAAAAGAAAGGAAAGAAGGAAGGAAGGAAAGACAACAATCACAATAATACATTGATCTTTTAGAAGGGAAGAATAGAACTGTGGTTACTAGAGGTTGGAAAGAGGGAAGTGGAGGGGGGTTAGGGAGAAATTGGTTAATGAACACAAAGAATGATTACATTTTGCTGTGATGAATATACTAATTATCCAGATTTGGTCATCAAATACTGTACACAAATCCCAACAGTCAACTCTGTTCATCACAAATATATATAATCAGTTACATTTCAATAAAAAAAGAATAAACAAAACCAATTTTTTAAAAGGAAAAAATACTAAATTAAAAAAAAATCTTTTAAATTTTTAACAGAATTTATTAATCAAAGAAAAATTTCTGAATTAGACAGCCTTCAGAACCAGAAGAGGTTCAGTGAGCTCCACTGGGCAATAGGTGGCAGGTAGTATTTATGGGCAGAAATTGGTAGTGAGGCATGGAAACCAAGTGATTGGTTACAGCTCCACATTTGCCTTATTTGGGAATAATCTGATCAGTTTGGAGACGGTGATTGGCTGAAGCTTGGAGTTTCATAGTTTCAGGTCTTATATTTAAGTCTTTAAACCATTTTGAGTTGATTTTGATATACGGTGAAAGGTATGGGTCTAATTTCATTCTTCTAAAGAGTATGCCCAGTCTTTCCAACACCATTTATTGAAGAAGCAATATTTTCCCCAATGCATGTTTTGCTGCCTTTGTCAAAGATCAGTTGGCTGTGGTACATGGGTTGATTTATGAGTTCTCTATTCTGTTCCATTAATCTCTGTGTCGATTTTTATGTCGGTACAATACTGTTTTTGCTGCTACAGCTTTGTAGTATAATTTAAAGTTAGGTAGTGTTATGTCTCCAACCTTATTTACTTATTTATTTATTGCTCAGGATAGCTTGAACTATTCAGGGTCTCTTGTCACATATAGATATTAGGATTTTTTTTTCTACTTGTGTGAAGAGTGTCATTGGTATTATGATGAGAATTGCTTTGAATCTACAGATTGCATTAGGTAGTATGGACATTTTCACGATGTTAATTCTTCCATCCATGAACATGGAATGATTTCCATCTTTTTGACTACTGTTTAATTTCTTTCAGCAGTGATTTGTAGTTCTCATTGTAGAGATCTTTCATCTCCTTGGTTATTTTTATTCCTAGATATTTTTTTGTGACTATTGTAAATATGTTTGCTTTCTTGGTTTCTTTTTCTGCTAGTTTCTTATTGGAGTATAAAATGCTACTGATTTTTGTGTGTTGACATTATATCCTGTAACTTTACTGAAATCATTTATCAGATCTAAGAGTTTTTTTGTAGAGCATTTTGGTTTTTCTATATATAGGATCATGTCATCTGCAAGAGGGACAGTTTGACTTTTTCTTTTCCAATCTGGATACCCTTTATTTCCTTCTCTTGCCTGATTGCTCTGGCTAATACTTCCAATATTATCTTAAATCAAATTCATGAGAGTGGGCATCCTTGTCTTGTTTCTGTTCGTAAGGATAAAGCTTTCAGCTCTTTACATTTAGAATGATATTGGCACTGGGTTTGTCATTTATGGCTTTTATTGTGTTGAGATACTTTCCTTCTGTACCTAATTTGCTGAGTCTTTATCATGAAGGCATGCTGACTTTTTTCAAATGCTTTGTCAGCATCTACTCAGATAATCATATGGTCTTTGTCTTTGATTTTGTTGATGGTGTGTATCACATTTATTGACTTGCATCATGTATCCAACTGTTGCTTTACCTCACACGGATTTATCACCTCTCTTCCCCTGGGTGACAGAGATGCAAAAGATTACTCAAAGCCCATTTCTTCTGGGCAGTGAGAGACCCTGAAGGGGTTAATTTACTGGAACCCTCAAGAGAGAGGCAGTCCTTCCTTTGGAAATTAACCACAAACTGAGGTTCTCTCCTGACATTTATTCTCCAGACCAGGAAGTTACAGGAAAGGAACATAGGTGGGGTTATGACTAAGTATAGTTTAACAGTAGAAGCTGGTAACATCAGTGAAAGAAGCAAAGTGACATTAGATAATGCAATTTGCAAAAGTTTAAGTCAATCCACCAACAACAGCTTGATCTTAGCAAACATTTTCCTTCCCTACAGCAATTTTCCCAGTATTTTACATATCCATCAGGTAACTTGTCTGTCCTTGAGCCAGCAACTTTGCTGTGTTACAAAGACTTTTGCATGAGGAATGTTTCCTGTCTTTTGCAAGGTTAACATTTCTATATGTAATTCTAAAAGGTTAGGCTAAACTTGAGACTACAGGGCTTTGGAAAACTAGGACCTGTGAAATACACTTACTCCACAAGTGCTGGTATACTCCACATCCAAAGTAACTATCTTTTAAAAATAAAGGTAAAATTTATTAAGGGGAGGGGTCAATATGGCAGAGTAATCAGTTCCTGGTGTCACTCTAACCCATAGAGTGATGAATTTGCCGATATTGAAGAGCAGCAACAGAGGACCCAAAATCTGTGCTGTAATGGACAGGAGCTACCTGCTGTGAGACCCCAGTTCAGGGTGCTCCCCACTTCCTAAAAAGACTTTAGAGCTTTTGAGCTTTTGGGCCCACATGCCCCAAGGCTGCCAGCCAGAGAAGGCAGGCAGGGCCAGGGCCAGACTTCCAGTGCAGGCTATCCATCTCCATGAGTGACCTGAGAGGCACAGGTTCTCAAGTACTGAGCCAGAGAAGCCTGTGAAGGCTCACAAGGTGGGACTCTCAGCCCAGGACATCCCATCTCTGTGAGTGACCTGAGAGGCTCTGGGATCCTAGCCCCAAGTCAGATGAGCTGGTGAATGCAGGTGGGGTGAGACTTCCAGTGCAGGTCATCCATCTCCATGAGCAACCTGTGAGGTATGGGTTCCCGAGCCCCGAGCAAGACAAGCCAGTGAAGTCTGACAGGGTGGGACTTTTGACCCTGGCCATCCCATCTCCGTGAGTGATCTGAGATGCTCTGGATTTCCAAGCTCCGAGCCAGACAAGCTGTTGAATGCAGGTGAGGTGGGACTTCCAGCACAGGCCATCCATCTCCATGAGAGACCTGAGAGGCACAGGCTCCCAAGCCCCCAGCCTGACAAGCCAGTGAAGGCAGGTGGGGTGGGACTTCCAGACCAGGCTAGTTTCTGCTGTCTAGAAGCAGCAGACCCTTCAAGATCCAAGCCAGACAACAAGATGAAATGAGTGAACTGTAATACCCCAGTAACAATGACAAAATGCCAAAGGAAAGAAAGAAGAAATGTGAAAAATCAAGAAAGCACATCACCACCAAAGGAAATTAATAACTTACAAGTGCTAGATCCTATAGAAAAGGAAGTGTTTGAAATGACAGAAGAGGAATTTAGAGTAACTATTCTAAGCAAACAAAAGGAGATATAAGAAAACTCAGTGAAACAACACAATGAAATGAGAAAAAACATACAGGATATAAAAGAAGAAAAGTGCAAAGAAATCAATGCCTTGAAAACGAATGTATCTGAGCTTGTGGTGCTAAAGGATTCTTTCAATGATATAAAAAAAATACAGCAAAGAGCTTAACCAGCAGATTTGAATAAGCAGAAGAGAGACTTTCTTTTTTTTTTAATTTTTATTTTGTCAATATACAATGTAGTTGATTATTATGTCCCA
>NW_007729152.1:255245-255756 GCF_000696425.1 Galeopterus variegatus
TAATAAGTTTTATTGTTTCGGGATGTATACTTAAATTCTTAATCCATTTTGAGTTGATTTTAGTATATGGTGAGAGGTATGGGTCTAGTTGCAATCTCCTGCATATGGATATCCAGTTATCCCAGCATCCTTTGCTGAAGAGGCAGTCCCGACCCCAGTGAATAGGATTGGTGCCTTTGTCGAAGATCAAATGGCAATACGTGCGTGGTTTAATTTCTGGGTGCTCTATTCTATTCCATTGATCAGTGTCTCTGTTTTTATACCAGTACCATGCTGTTTTGGTTATTATAGCTTTGAAGTATAGTTTAAAATCAGGTAGAGTAATACCTCCAGCTTTATTTTTTTTGCTCAGCATTGTTTTGGGTATTCGTGGTCTTTTGTCTTTCCATTTCTGAGAGAAATGTCATTGGAATTTTGAGGGGGATTGCATTGAATCTGTATATCACTTTCGGTAGTATAGTCATTTTCACTATATTGATTCTTCCAATCCAAGAGCATGGAATGTCTTTCC
>NW_007729153.1:0-5158 GCF_000696425.1 Galeopterus variegatus
TCTCTCTTACATTGAGAATTCCCTGAAGGCAGAGATATCTAAATGTAACTTTCTCCTTTTTTAGCACAGTGCCTAATACTTAGTAGATACTCAATAAATATTTAAGTTGAATTGGATTGGACTCTGTTGAATTTTTCCTGTAGTCTATCTCTGTGTGTTCCAAAAGGGCCTCTAATATTTCTCAGGTCTACTAATAAATAATGAGCTGTTTTGCTCATTTATCATATTTGCATAATTGTTTTAATGCACTGTATTGATTTTTGCATCACATTTTTTAATAAAAATACTTTCTGAAGTCTCTAAATGCCAACCACCCATAATAAATGTTAAGATAGATTGGGACCTATTCACGGGTTATTTTTCTTTTAATTAATTGAATAGTGACTAAATTAGTGAAAAAAAATCAGACTGTCTAAATGGGAAAGTTCAAACTAAAAAAAATTACATAGGCTAGATTAGTTTCCATTTGCTTAGCACATGACTATTTACAAAACACTGCACGATTTCATGACATTTAAACAACCTGAGCTGCATCCAATATCATTGTTAACCTCATTTCATGACTCAGAAAACTGAGAGCTAGACTTAGTAACAACTAACATTTACATCATGCTTACTATGAACTACATACTGTTATGCGTTTTAAGTATGTGAACTCATTAATCTTCTTAACAATCCCAGGAGATAGGTACTATTACTTTCCTCATTAAAGATGGGGACAGTGAAGGAAGGAAAGTTAGGCACCCAGTCCAAGATCAGACAGCACAAAGTCATACAGCTAGCCAGTCTGGAGCCAGAACTCAAACCACAATTGTTGAGTCCAAAATCTGTTTCCCCTGCACCAAGCTATCCCTAGATCACTCAATTGCACATGAAATTCTTACACAGAGGTCTATGACTGTTAATGGGCCTGACTGGTGTTTTCCCTTAGACTAAAGACCTTGGAAGCATCAGATAAAAAATCCCCTTCACTGTTAGAGCATCTTATGTAGATGAAACACAAAGTCTTTCTTTCTTCTTTCCTCCACCATGTTTGTGTAAGAATCATTGTTTTTGCAGCCACAGGTAAGAACTGTGAGCCACACTTAGTGTAGCAACACTGAAAATGCAGGGAAGGCAGAGGGAGGCCAGGCCAGGCTTCTAGCAAGAGGACCAGCACATGGGCTTCAGTGTTTCATGCATTCAGGGCCTCGGCTACTCTAGGGTTCCAACAGCTTAACTTCAAATGGTTCAGCCATTTTAATTGAAAGGCATTTTAGTCTTTTTTGTAAAAATACCAAAAGGAACGAAAAAAAGATGTTAGTTCAAAGAATATTCTATCTCCGTGAGACCATTGAAAGTCTAAAATATTTCCCAGCAAGATCCACTTGTTCAGCTATTAATACACTTTATTATTTTTCCACTATGGCAAGAATCTAGCCATTCCTCTAGTTGATATTTCTCTTAGATGGAAAAAAGAAATCATTATCGTTTCAGGCATCAAAAATCTTATTTCCTCTCAAATGAACAGAAAATGGAAGCAGAAGCAGATTTTGCTATGTGAAAAATCCAAAGCAAATATGTCAGTTAAGTCATGATTCTGTTGTCCCAGCTATAAAATTGAATTAAAAAGCAGAAAAGACAAATTTACAGAACTGCCCATTCAACTGACTCTGAGTAACAGTGAAATAAAGCACATAAAGTACTTTAAGTTTAAAGTTTCATTTTGACATTCAAATGAAGAGCAAAAATCTTTCATAATTAGCATCTTTAAAAAATCTTCCTAGCCTCCAATACCTGAGATGTATTTTTTTAGTGTCATTCTCCTTCTGCTAGTATGCAAGTTCCATGAAATGAGTGGAGTCATTGCTGGTTCCCTAGAGTCTAGAAGTCTGGTATTGTAGACACTCAAATTAAATGAATGAATGAATGCATGATCTCCTTCTCTATAAAACCTTCTCTGCCCTCTGTCTCCCCTCTGACATCCAAGGTGCTTTCAGTAATAGAAAAATGGTACTTCGTTATCTCAATTAGAAGCCGACATCCAGAAAAATCTGGCCCAATGTATGGTAAACATCACTCTTCAACTCCTCATTACAGGCCAGACGCTCAGGGGATGTGGGTGATATCTTGATGAGATACAATGTGTTTCTGACCAAATTCTTAGTGAATGAGGGAGATCGTAGGGGTCCTGGGAAGGAGTGGGGTGAGGGTCAGGATGAGGGAAAGGCAAAGGAAAATAAGGAGAGAGAGATCGTCCACCAATTCCCTTGCTCCCCACTAAAGGCCCAAGTTCATACCATTGTTGCAACTTTCCTTAGCTAGAGTAGTTCAGCTTTGCTTTCTGAGACTTACTTCCGCCTCGCGGGGGACAGAGGTTAGCACATGCCTGCTGCACTGCAGATCCTCAGTCAGAGCCCCACTGTCGGATAACCACTCAGAGTCCCCCACAGCCCCCCAGGGCCTGCTACCATCCCCAGAAAGAGGTCCAGGGAGTCAAGGAACCCAGGATCTTGCCACAGTCAGGCACAGAGGGAGCTTGCAAAACTCTGTTCCAAGTGTCACTTTCTGGAATCATCCACCTTTTCTCTGGCCTGCTGTGTCTCCATTTGCCCTTTGATACTCAGGTCTTGGCTGGGTCTTCATCTGGTTGGCGTGTCAGGGCATCCTGACACAGCAGTCACCGTGTCATCCCACGAACTCCGTTTGACCCATCTGGGAGCTTCCCGAAGCGAGCTAACTCTCTGTGGAGAAATCTGACTCACAAAGCAAGCTTCAGGACATTGGGACAGTGCGACCCTCTCACACTGGGGCCCCTGACCCAGCTGGAGACAGTTTCCATATACACCTCTGCCCTGGCTCCTCTGGAGAAACTGCACCCTCCACAGGCCAGTAATGGGGTTATTGCAGCTCCAAGTGAGGGTGGGAGGAGGGGAGCCCAGAGACAAGGCAGAAGTGAAAACAACTGGGGCAAGAAGAATAGAACATTTTTAAACAAGGCAAAGGGAAGAGAGGGAAAAGAGAGACCCTGCAGCCATCAAGTTCTACCAGCTGATTCTAATTCCAGCTCTCCTACCTCTACCTCCATCTCTCTGCAGTGCCCTTCCAGAGTGCAGCATCCACCCCTACATCCTCTCCTCCACAGCTTGTCCCCCTTCCATGCATGGCCAAGTTGCAGCTCTGCCAGCATGCCCCACATAAGCCCTCATCTCTTACAAGATAGCTCCATGCTGGTGCCAGGTCTTGGCTTCAGGAGCTCCCACCCCTAAGAAGACCTGGTAGCAGGCAAAGGCACTTGCTCAATTAAGGGATGGCTTTCATTCTAAAAAGCCCATCCTGGCAAAGTCCTAAGTGCTCCCAAGTCTTCTTTCCGCACACCCACCCCCGCTTTGATGCTCTGATTACCCTACTGTCAGATCAATAGCCCATCTGCTCCTTGGAGCAGTCTAAGCCCTTCTGTGCTAAATTAAAACAGATAGGATCAATCCATGGTTAATTTCTCCCAACCAAACAATTTATCTCTCTTTTGGATTCTCTTGGAGGGTGAATTATATAATCCTGACACACCATTAGGGCTCTCCAGCCAATGCAAGCCCTGCTACAACGCCTGCCTGCTGCTCTCTTTATTAGCAGCTCAACAGTGTGACAGAGGCAGAGATTTATCTGAGTTTTATGCAGAGTCTCTACCAGGGCATCCTGGAGGGAAAAGAATCTGGAACATCGGTGCCTTTAATTATCTTGGAGGAGAAGTTAAACCCAAATTTGATAAACTAAGCATAGCTCCTACTTCTGAAGAATCAATTGCCATCATTGAGGAATAGTTTTTTCTACTGCTTAAAATTAGAATCAGAATACCTGGTACCAAAGTGTCAAAGGAAACACAGGATTAACTACTGCTACCGGGATGAAGGGCTGTTGCTAGGTTGACGCTGATAGAGACAGAAATATACAGAAGGAAACAAATCCCCACACCCTCCTTTTGCCTTCTGGTTTCTCTCTAGTGCCCCTTTTAGAAAAAAACTAACAGGGAAAGCTAGCAAAGAAGAAAAAAATAGACTTTGTAGATTCTAAGCCCTAGCAATACACGGCACAATATCGAACTGTGGATTTGGGGCTGAGAAATCAGCATATACCTTCCCATACTAAGTAGTCTGCAAACAAGGTTGTATAATCATTCTGAAAGCCTTTGCATAAGAAAATATAATAATACTAGTGATTTAACATTTATTGAGCACTTGATCTATATGAAGCACTGTGTTATGCATGTAACACAGAATAGTTTCTTAATCCTCACAACCCTAAGTGTAGATACCGTCATTATTCTTATCTTACGGACAAGAAAACTGAGGTCAGCAATCTTTTCAAGATCAGACAGAATTTAAGCCTCTTAAACACCAGCCTATATATTTTTAACCACTACAAAACGTGGGCTAATTCACCTATTTTAAGAAACCTTTCTGAAATACCATTGCCCACGGAATTTAATTTCTCTCTCCTCCAAATTCCTCCATATTCCTACTGTAGGTTATTGTGTCTGTCACACTGAATTTAGTTAAATAAAGTCTGCACAGCCTCTGATTGAAAATCCAGTCCTTCTGGCTCTCTCCAAATTGAGAGAGTGCACATGTGTATGCACAGACTACTTGAGTAATTTTTTTGAAGCTTTTATTTCGTGAAACCCTTTTCTTTGTCTTCATCTCTGTTTACTATGTATTAGGTGATCCAAACTTTATATGGGTTACAGCCAAAGTATATACATAATTGGGCTTGAAAATGTTAAAGAACCATGCATGTCCTTTCTGAATTGGGCATCAACAAAGTCAAAGATGGTCCTGGGTTTCCTAAATCTTTATGTCTAACTAGGTTGCTCTCAGATAGACTGAGCGATGCTCCCAGTCATCTCAACAAACAAGGGATCCGAGGTCAACTCTACACAAATCCAAGGAGGAAAAAGTTTTTTGATTTACCCTGTTATTTCTCTCTTGTACATGTTCTACATCACAGCTTTCCCTAAGATCAGAAGTAGGGACTAAGGGTCTGGCCCCATGGCTCACTCGGGAGAGTGCTGCGCTGAGGCCACAGGTTTGGATCCTATATAGGGATGGCCAGTGCGCTCGCTGGCTGAGTGTGGTGCAGACAACACCATGCCGAGGGTTGCGATCCCCTTACCAGTCAGAAA
>NW_007729153.1:5349-19029 GCF_000696425.1 Galeopterus variegatus
GCCGGCCCCATGGCTCACTCGGGAGAGTGCTGCACTGGTAGCGCTGAGGCCACAGGTTCGGATCCTATATAGGGATGGCCAGTGCGCTCGCTGGCTGAGTGTGGTGCAGACAACACCATGCCGAGGGTTGCGATCCCCTTACCAGTTAGAAAAAAAAAAAAGAAGAAGAAGAAGAAGTAGGGACTAAAGAGTGTGATTGGCCAGTGTCAAGTCTGGCAGTGGTGTGGGCATTGGCTACAACATATACCATACACACTGCCAGAGATCCAGCTCAGCCTGAAAAATCTGTGGTTTGGCTATTCCTGGTGTTCTGATGCCATAGGCACATATCTAATGTGCAAGGTGAGCTGATCTCATGATGATCAGTAAAATGACCGTGGGGAACTCAGGCCTGTAGACCTCCACCACCCACAACCAATCTATTCAAGATCACGGAAACCAATACATCATTTAGACAAGCCATCTGACCTCCTGCACCTCATCCTGACCCTCTCTGACACAATGCCACTATAATTGATTATTGTTATGGTGAAAACCTAGAGAATCTTGGACGGAGGGACAGAAACCCTGGGTTCTAGGACTGTATACAAACCTGTCCCATGATTCTGGGCAAGTCACTTCCCATCTCTGAACTTTCCCATAAAAGTCTCAGATAAGTTCTAATTATTTGTGTTTCTTTGATTCCATCACCAAGGGGAATGCAAATAAAAATATTAATGCTCTGTCTCTTAAGAACAAAAAAAAATCTCATTGCCTCTGACAAGATGTACATGGAACTGATGATGGCAGAATCAAAGAATCTCAGCACCTAAAGGGACTCTTACTTGCAGAGTAAGACAATCCTAAACTCCTAGAGCAGAAATGTTCAGTCCAAAGTCATACCATAGGAGATTTGGAACTTCAGGTAAGCCCTTCAGACTAACATCCTGTGTTATCTCTTCCACACTCCACTGCTTCTTAGCACCTGTGTCAGAGTCCAATGATAATGCACTATCATTCACCAGTCCCTTTTCATACAAAATATCTGAAACTGTAGGGTAACAAACAAGCAATATTCACTTATTTAAAAAGTATTTATTAAGTACCTACCTGGATTTTGTATTTAAAATCAGCAGTCAAAAATATAAGTCAGCACTCAATCCAAAACCTGTGTTTGGGGCACTGATCATCAGCTTAGCTTTCTTTGGTTGTATAATCATCTGTTTGCAACAGTTTGAATTATAGTAAGCACAAGAAATGTGGGATTTTTGCTGGCACCAAGCTGATGTCCTTGGTGATACTAGAAAGATAACTAATTTCTTCTAGCTTCCTTTAATCCCTGTTGTAATTCAATTCCAAATATCTCCCAGAAATCCAAGCCAGGTAATATCAAGTGCTTGAAACAGACTGGATAAAAGCAGAGTTGGCCCTGTCATTGGATCAAACCCTATTCCTTGCAGTGAGGATAGAGCTGCCTACAGAAACAATGGCTCAGGGATAGAAGAGCCCATATTTAGCAGGTGCTAGAACAATCTGAGGCCCTACACAGTAGTCAGAAATGCCTTGTCTGAATGTACTTCCTTCCCTCCAAGTCATAGCTATCTCTGTCTTCTTGTTCCAATTCACAGCTAAAAATCAGTCATTTCTTCATCCAACAAATATTTTTTGAGTGCCTAATATGTGCCAGGCACTATTCCAGGTTGAGGTGCCACCTCTGCAGATCTTACATTCTCCTACTGTCTCTGTGAAGCCTCCTATTATCTCTCCTCCAACCTCAGGTCTCCTGTGGCACCAAGTTACTCACTTCAGACAGCTCTTCTCACATTGTATTCATTTGCTGTGCTGTGTCTGTCCTCCCTTCTAAACTTGGAGCTCCTCAAGGACAGGTAGCAAGATTAGTTTTCTCCATCTCCTTTATGCCTACTATAAAATCTGTCGTATAATAAGCGCTCCACTCTTGCCTTACCTGTCTCATTTATCTGATTTCAACTTTCCCTGCTGAGATTAGACTGGCCTAAGTCTTCCCATCACCCCGTGTTTTCTCCCTTCCTGGAACATCCCCATGCAGCAGACACCAAGTTAATAATAATTTTATAATTTTAGGAGCATACAATGCTTTAAAGTTTATATGGCCAATTCACATATATTATTTTATGCCATCTTCTTGGAGCATAGAAAGGACAATTGGACAGAGAGAAACATATAAGACTCAATGGGGACAGGAAGCTATACTTTGGCCAAGGCCAAAGCTAGGTAAAAGAAGAGAGACACAATACATGGTGACAGACCATTAAAGAGAAACTTCCTTCTCTCTAGTTGACTTTTGCTGGGAGGAAAAGAGCTTCATGTGGCCTGTGCCTTCTCAGAAGGTGAGAATTGAAATTGCCATGGCTACTAGGCATGTAAGCCAATTGGGAATGGAGATGACTGCTGGTGGAGACAAAGGTGACAACTGATCATGTCAAAGCAGAGAGGTGGGAGGCTGGACCTACATGCAGTACCCATTTCAGTCTCCCATTACCACTTGGAAAAAAAGGAAGAGTCAGTGGTCGAGGCCAAGAAGACTAAGTTGACATGTGGTTATCCAAGAATTTTTAGCACCCAAATGTAACTGGCCCTCACAACACTGAATATATAGCTTATGTAGAATGCTTGAAAACCTCCTGGTTATGTCATTAGGCTATACATTTTGTCCTCTATTTCAGACAATTCCATTAAGACTGATGAAGAAATATTATGTTCCCAAAAATAGCCCATGAATTGTGCAACCTGGGGATGTAAGTTAACAATGGCAGGGATAGAGGTGCTAAACACATAACATCCTGCAAGGTCGAGTGAGAAAAATGAAATGTGAAGGTGTTAGTATCTTGCCCAAGAGCACACAGCTAACAAGTATACATAGGATAACCACAATCCCATCTCACCCTCTTCTCCACCACAGTCCCAGAGTAATCCTCATCAACTCATGTGTTCAACAAACACATACTGAGAGATGCCTCTGTGGAACTTTGAGCTTGGGGAGCTTAAAAGGAAAAGAAAATCCCCTCCCTCCTGACCAGTTAATACCTCCAGGACATTAACTTACACCTCCCCAATAGATTAAACTCCCCAGGCACGGCAGTTCACAGACGGAGAAAGATTGATACGATACATCCAAAAAATAAAAAAGGTTTCAATTGGCTGTCAGAACTTTAATTAAAACACTTATAGATCAACTTCACTGCAGCAAATTGTCTGTGCCACTATTACTATAGCAAGATGGATGTTCACTGGGAAAACAGACAGAGAACTCTCCCCTGGACTAATGTGTAATTTCATAGCCATTGATTTTTTACTTTAAAAATTCTTCCCTGGCTCTTGGGAATTGAACTTGTTCTGGGTGACCTGGCAGCAGTGTTACCTTTTTTTTTTTTTTTCTTTTATGAAAGTAGAGGACCATTTCCTAAGCCCATTCATATTTTATCTTCATTGCACTGACTCAAAACCAAACTGAAGGTGTGTGGGATTGTTGAGGGCTTTAGATGGAAGCTTCCAAGGGCAAAGGATGGAAAGAGGATGGTTGAGTAGAGAAAAAGGAAATGTAGAAGGAAAAGGAATGCCAGAGGACGGGAATGAATAAGAAATGAGAGAGAGAATTGGGAAAGAAAAGTCAAACATTTTTGATAAGGTTGTCATTAAAGTCTGAAAATAAACTCTTTTAAAGTGTAGTTTCACTTAAAAATTATTACAAATTCACTGGGTAAATTACTTTTTAAATCATTAATCTACTTCACCGAACAAAATTTTATTAAATGCTTCCTCTGTGCCAGGCACTAAGTTTATAATTCAAATTAGAAGGTGCATTTTACCTATAAATCCATGGTACAGAAGAAATTACTTTTAAAATGTTTGTCTAGTTCCTTCAAATACAGACATGACTATATAGTCAGATATATCTATATCTTTATTTATATATCTATACGTAAAGACATAGACATAATTAGACAAAAAGAGAAGTTTAGGATTAGGCATGGAATTTCAGAGAGAGAGACAGATTTCTTCTTTTCTGTTGGTCATAAGTGCTTAAAGACAGCTCCTCCCCACTGCTTCCTAGATGATTTCTCCAGGTACAAGCCAAATAACAATACCATATTTCATTGCATCTAAGACACTATCAATATTTAGATGCTTTCCAATTTCAGAAATGTTAAATGTGAAAGAAACAGGCAAAGACAAGCACCATAGTGATACTATTATAGAAGTGTTGAAATGAGGGGAAAACGGTATATCTTAGCCTTGATGACATACAATGACAGTCTACCATTTTCTGGATGCCTAATGTGTCTCAGTATTGTTCTAAGTGTTTTTCCGTGTGTCACCAAAACATCACAGATATTCTACCATGGTTCCTGTTCTATGCATGAAAAAACCGAGGCACTTAGGGGTTAACTAACTAGCCCAAAATTACATGGCTAGTAAAAGGCAGAGCTCAGCTTCACAGCAGGCCCTCTCGCTTTGAAACCAAGTCCTTCACCACTACTGCTTCCAAGCACAAAGGCTGCTTTGCTCCTGTGGGTTCTCGCTGTCACTGAGTCATAATGCACTCACCCCCTCAGGAGTGGGGTGATGCTCTCCCACCAGCTCTGGGTCAGGGTTATGTATGTCTCCCCATGCTTTCATAAGTATGGTTCCTTCTGCTGTGACTTCCAGCACCCTCTTAGCATGAGTCCTGCCTAGCTGCAGAGATGAGCTACGGAGCATTTTCCAGGCCTCCCCACAAGATCTTCAGTAAACCAGAGACCCATGAGGGCTGATGGAAAATTCCTCTTCAAGTCTGAATGCCTAAGAACCAGGTGGGACAATGGTGTATTCCCAGTCCAAAACCCAGCAGGTTCGAGACCCAATAACAGTCAATGTTCAAGTCTATGTCCAAAGGTTGAAAAAAACCAATGTCCCGGCTCAACAGTCAGGCAGAAGGAGTTCCCTTTTACTCAGTCTTTTTGTTCTGTTCAGGTCTTCAATTGATTGGATAAGGCCCACCCACAGTAAGGAGAACAATCTGCTTTACTCAGTCTACAAATTAAAATGTTAATATCATTCAGAAACACCCTCCCAGACAAACCCAGAATAATATTTGGCCAAACGTCTGGGCATCCCATGGCCCAGTCAAATTGGCACATAAACCTAACCATCACGCCATGGAAATCCTGCACCCTCCTGCTAAGCACCGCAGCTGGTACGTGGCAGATGTGGGCCACACAGACCCCCCGAGGCTCAGTCTCAGGGCCCGGTGTGTTTCAGGATCAGCATTCCCTCAGAAGCTAGAGAGGTAAGATTACACAAATGCCATATATCACCTCACATCCCCACTGGGAAGTGCTCCGGGAAACTGCGTCAATATTTTGGTAGTGAAACATGAATATTTAATGTAACAGAACTATTCAAACCACAATTATCCTCATGTCAATTCAGTTCAGGTTTTACTGCCTATGAACTGGGTCAGTTTTATGGCTGCATTTTAAAAAAATTGTTTTTAGAGATATTTTAAGATTGAAATTGGATACAATGGATTATGCACCTATGTCAACAGTGATCAGACTCTGAATGGGGGCCTAGCCAGGTTTCCCACTACACACAGTTTTGTAACCAAAGACAAATTGTGGTTAAAAAAAAAAAGTTGAGAGAAAGTGATAAGAGTATTTTCATTTCAAAAATTAACACATCAGGATTAAAAACAGACTCTTTTTTGGTAGAAAACTAATAAAATTTTTTGAGGGTACTTAATGCTGGTGAAATTATAGCAAAACCAGGCAGCACTGATAAGACCGTACATGGAAACAGCCCTTCCACAAATCAGCGTGGCCATATGTATCAGCAGCCCTCAAAGGTTTTATAATTTTTGACCCAATAATTTCACTTATGAGAAAAATTCAAAAATCAGAGGGGAAAATTGTATGTATGTAAAGATGTATATTTTATAATTATTTGCATTTAGGATACAATCTAAATACTCCAAAATAGAAAAATGATTAAATATTGTGTGGCTTACAAATATGATAAAGTATTATAAAACCATGAACATTAGAAAATGCTTATAATATAGTATTGCAAGGAGAAAATTGTGTATATAATACACAGCAGTGGTTAAGGCTACTGGACAGACAGCCAGAGTATGAGGCCTTAGAAAGTTATTTAACTGGGAGTCTCAGTATTCTCATCCATAAATGGTGATAGAAATTGTAGCAGGCAGAATAATGGCCCTCCTCCAAAGATGTCCATGTCCTAATCCCTGGAATCTGTGAATATGTTGGGTTAAATGGCACAGGGGAATTAAGATGGCAGGTGGAATTAAGTTTACTTATGAGTTGACCTTAAAATGGAGAAATTATCCTGGATTATCCAGGTGGACCCAATATTATCTCAAGGTTCTTTAAAATGGAAGAAAGGGGCAAAGGAATGAGAAAGACTTGCTGTTAATGGCTTTGAAGATGGAGGAAGGTAGACAAAAAAGGCAAGGGACGTGGAGACTCTAGAAGGTGGGAAAGTCAAGAAAACAGTCTCTCCCAGAGCCTCTAGAAGGAATGCAGTCCTACCATGGAGACCGTGTTGGATTCTAAGAGATTAAATTTGTGTTATTTTAAACCACTAAGTTCATGGTAATTTGTTACAGCAGCCATGGGAAACTAATAGTTGTATTAATTAGTCCATTTCTGTTGCTTATAACAAAATACTTGAAATTAGGTGATTTATAAAGAAAATGAAATTTATTGCTTACAGTTTCGGAGGCTAGGAAGCCCAAAGTCCAGGGAACACATCTGGTGAAGGCTTTCTTTGGTGGTGACTTCAGTGACAGCAGGGTATCATATTGCAAAAAATGGAAGAGCAGAGAGAGCAGAGAGAGCAAGAGAGTCTCCTCTTCCTTTAAAGCTCTCAGAACCACGCCCCTGACCACCATGATTAATCCATCCACTACTGCATGGTCCTACAATCCAATCACCTCTTCAAGGCTCCACCTTTCACTTACCATACTAGGATTTCCCACCCTCTTAACAGTCACAATGTGGGCCAAGTTTCTGATACATAAAACTTGGGGGACACAATTCAAGCTTCAGTGAGTTTTGGGGGGACATAATCCAATCCACTACAACAGTAATGTTTTACAAATCAGGAAAATTAACCCTAGCCAGAGACCTAGATGTTCAATAAATACTGCTACTGTTACTATAATTATCAAATGAATAGAAAATACCAGATATAAAAATTTTATTAATGTTGCCTCCAAGGTTTTTCTTATTTCTTTTTAATTTCAAATTTTCTAAATTGAGGATGAAAATATTTTGAATCAGTGTAAAAGGCAGTAAGTACAAGAGTTGTTTGGTTTGGGGGAAGCCTTACTCAAATCTGACTCCTTCTAACACCTCCAAAACCAATATCCTAGTCCAGTGGTTCTCAGCTGGGGGTTATTTTGTACCCGGTAACACCATATCTAGAGATATTTTGGGTTGTCACACTTGGGTGTGGGGGGGACATCACTGGCATCTGGTAGGCAGAGGCCAGGATGCTGTCGAACATTCTCCAGGGCACAGGACAGCCACAACAACAGAGGACTATTCTTATCCGACCCAAAATATCAATAGTGCTCAGGTCGATAAACCCTGTTCTAGTCCCAGCAACCAACATTCTCCAGGGCACAGGACAGCCACAACAACAGAGGACTATTCTTATCCGACCCAAAATTATCAATAGTGCTCAGGTCGATAAACCCTGTTCTAGTCCCAGCAACAACCACCTCTCACCTGGATTCCTGCAGTAGCCTCCTATCGGATTCTCCACTTCCATCTTTCCTTTAGTCTGTCTTTACACAGGAGTTGCAAGGACATCAGGTCATGTCACTGCTTGGTTTAGACCTATTCTGTGGTTTCCCTTCACAATTAGAATAAAAAGCAAAGTCCTTTAACAGAGCAGCGTCTGTGACTTCATCATCCGTCACTGATCCCTGGCCCCCTTGTTCAAGCTGCCTTGGCTGCACTGGTCACCTCCTTGTTGTTTCTTGGACATGCCAAGCATGCACACACTCAGAGAGAGAAAGAGAAACAGACAGAGAAATTAATTTATTTTAAGGAATTGGCTCACACGATTGTGCGGCTGACAAATCCAAAATCTTCAGGGCAGGCTGGAAATCCAGGGAAGTTCTGATGTTGCAGCTTGAGGCCAAAGGCAGTCTGGAGACAGAATTCCTTCTCCTTTGGGAGACCCCAGTTCTTTCTGTTAAGGCTTTTAACTGATTGGATGAGGCCCACCTACATTATGGAGGGTCATCTGCTTTACTGAAAGCCTACTGATTTAAATGGTACGCATATCAAAAAGGAACAGCTTTACAACAACATCTAGACTAGCATTTAACCAAAAACTGGGTACCATGGCCTACCTAGGTTGACACAAAGTTAAGCATCCACAAGGAATTTATGTATTTATTGCCAGCCTATCCATCAGAAGGTAAGCTCCATAAGAACAGGAATTTATCTGTCTTACTGCCTGTTATTTCTCCACTGCCTAGAACAGTGCCTGCATAAAGCCAGTACTCAATAAATGTGTCGAGTGTGTAGTGATGAACAGTTTACCCTCAAGCCAGCTTGCCTGATTGAATTGCCTGGTTACACAATGGAATCAAATAAGTTCAGTGCTTAAACCGCCCTGTTATAATGGAACCGACTTAGACTTCACAATCTGTGAGGAATAAATTTAAATCCCACCTTCACCACTCCAGTGCTCCCCAAAGCCGTTTCAACAGCCACTGTCTCAGGCATTAAAGAGGAGACCAGTGGGTGAAAATAGGCCCCCGTTGCTTGAAGAAGTGAAAGAGTAAAGCATTGAAGGTGTGGCTGCTGCAGCGAGGGTTAGAGTGTGAGTGCAGCGGGGTAGAGGGGCCGGCTGCTTCTGCAGGAGGAAACACCGAGGACAGGGCACAAAGAGCAAGCCCCTGTGGACTGGGTTTAAGATCCTGCCACTCACCAAGGTGATCTGAGCAGATGCTCTGGCACCCCAGGGACACTCACTCCAAGGGGACAGCCTTATGCTGTGTGAACCATGTGGGTTGCCAAATACAACCAGGAACAAACATAAAAAGAATAAAAATGCCATCCCTGCCCACCCTGCAACACCACACATCCTCACGCACCCTCACACACCCTCATGCACACACTCACAACCTCACACACTCCCATTCTCGCACACCCTCTCACATACTCACACTTCACACACCCTCACACACTCTCATGCACACACTCACACACACCCTCTCACTCACACACTCACACACTCAAATGCCCTCACACCCCTCACTCACACACTCTCACTCACACACTCACACACACACACACACAGCCACCCAGTCACACACACAGCATCCAGATCTCTATTGCACATCTAACTCCCGAAAATCATCGTTAAACCAGGCCTTTGAGTGGGTGCTGCTGAGCAGAAACCTCTAGAGCTTCCCTCCCCATCGACAGCCTCTGTTCCTGTCATGTAACCCTTATCTGTAAACCGGGGGCTATAATTCCTGCCTTGCAGTGTTGTCCGAAGGTTGAATCAAACATTCTGTGGGAGTACTTTACCTGGGGTCTGGCGCATTGTAGGGGTTCTAGATCTTGCAGTGCCAATTTCTTCAGCCTCTCCTCTCCCTGGGCACAGAGGAGACTGTGGTGGAATCATAGCTCGTGTCTCATTCTACTCCCCCTCTTGCTCACACCACACTCCAGCTCCATGTGGAATGTCACCAGTAATGACTAAGAGAACGCAGCACACTTTAGCTGCTCTTGAACAAGTCTGTCTCCACTGCACATGGCATTTCCATTCTATTTCACCCCTTGCCAGTGCCCTCGCCCAGGCTGCTGGATGTAGAACCACCTGAGGAAGCCTCACAGCTGCACCCTAGGAGAGAGTGGGGGTGTCCTCACTAAGGGGCTGCTTCTGAATGTTCCCAAAGCTGCAGCATTCCAGGTGCCTGCGGAAAGCTGCATTCCATGCACTAGTGGATCACTAGGCCAAGAAAGCCTTTACTCCACCCGTTCACATTTCCCACCATTTACTAGCTGGGAGCTTCAGAAAGGTTATTTCATGTCTGATTAAAATAGGGACTAAAAATGCCTACTTCACTGAGCCAGGAGGAGGAATAAACGTGGATGCATGTGCACGTGCATCTGGAACATAGATGGTGCCCGACCTCTATTGACATTGCCTGCCTCCCTTACCTTCTTTTCCAGGAATGAGAAAACTGAGCATTAAGTGAAGACACTTGGTTCCCTTTGTCTCAAAGGCTGCCTTAGGGAAAGATCCCTTCAGCTTCTTCCTGGGTGCTTGCTGTGGAATGAATGTTTGTGACCATCCCCCCCAAAAATTCACATGTTGAAGCCTTAACTCCCTATGTGATGGTATTTGGAGGGGGGGTCCTTTGGCAAGTGATTAGATTATGAGGGTGTAGTCCTTAGGACTGGGATTAGTGCCCTTGTAAGAAGACACAAGAGAAAGATGATCTGTCACGTGGGGATGTTATCAGCCATGTTGAGTATACAGCAAGAACATGGCCACCTATAGACCAGGCTGAGGGACCTGACCATGCTGGCTCCCGAATCTTGGACTTCCCAGCCTCCAAAACCATGCAAAATAAATAGTTGTTGTTTAAGCCATCAGCTCATGGCATTCTGTTATAGCAGCCCAAGCAGACTTTACACAGTGTTTCTCCTTGAGACTAGATGCTGGGGCAGGAACCCATTTCTGCAATGGAGACCATGCTGCCTTCTCACAGGTCTCCCACAGTCAGGCAGGGACAACACACACACACACACACACACACACAAACACACACACCATCTTCCTCCTTTGTCCACAAAAAGAACAAAGAAAAAAAAGAGAAAAGAGTCTAAAATAAACAAGACAAAGCAAACCTCATGCTAATTATTTCTTACCTCTCTACCCATTAGGCATGCCCAAAATTTCTGTTTCTCAGTTCAGGCTCAAAGAGGCTTATTGCAAAATGAGCCATCATACCCACTCACTGTGACTAAAAACATCAGGCCAAGCTGGTCATCTGTGGATCTCTGTGGTAGTTACACATTACATTACAGTAAAGCTGGATTTCTACCACACACCTGGCCAGACAATGCACATATTCAGCCCCTCATCCAATTGCAGGTTCTGTAGGTTATCACCCATCCAGCACATTTAATCCATGTAAACCCAGCACAAAATCATACTGAAACAGAAAGCACTAACCAACTATGCGGGTGGTAGGAACACCAGCCTAGTTACCACTGAGAGACTGGGATGGGATGCAGCAACTGTGTCCTAATGACAGCACCAATGATGGTATTGCTGTCATCGGCTACAGATGAGAAAACTGAGGCTCACTTAAGTTACGTAGCCAAGGTCACATAACCAGAAGTAGCCTGGCACAAACACTGACCCTAAAACCCAGGGTCTTAACTCTTAGAGAAAGGGGAGGAGTCGAGGGATAGAATTTAGAGTGTGTGTACTTGGCTGGTGTATTAGTCCATTCCTGCTGCTTATAACAGACTTCCTGAAACTGGGTAATTTATAAAGAGATAGAATATATTTCCTATAGTTTCAGAGGCTGGGAAGTCCAAAGACAAGGGAACACATCTGTGAGGGTCTTGGTCTTGGTGATGTCTCTATAGCAATGCAGGGCATCACATGGCAAAACAGCTAGCATGAAAGAGCTCAGTATCTTACTTCCTCTCCTTTTAAAGATATCTGAACCATGCCCATTACTCCATGAATGGATCAATCCATTCATAAGGGCACAGTCCTCACAATCTAATCACCTCTTCAAGGCCCCACCTTTCAATTACCGCAATAGGATTTCCCAACCTCTTAAAAGTTATAGTGGGGATTAAGTTACAATGAATTTGGGGCTGGGGGTATTCAATCCACAGCAGTTGAGAATAAAATTGCATTTTTATTTCCATTCACCTCTAACTGAAATTTAACATTTCCTTCAAGTTTGAATTAAGCAACAAACCAAAGTACTATTAACAGTAACTCTAACTATCATCAATGGAAATCACAGATATTTACATATCTCATTATAATTATTGGAAATATCACAAAATGTCATTTGTACTCATTACCACTTCAAAATTATGGTAATTATTAAACTTGCTGCCAGTCTTGTTATTTGATGCAATTATAAAGAAGCTCACATCTTATTAGAACATAAGTTCTTTTTAAAATATCTTGATAACTATATTTAAATATAAGTGGTTTACTTTGAATTTTATAATGCGTATTATAATATTACACTATATATCATTTCACACTTATTGTAATATAATAGATAATATTGGACACATTTAAAAATATTATTCTTAAAAAGTAGTTCACAGGCTTCACCTGACTGCTGAAAAGGCCTACAGGACAAAAGTGTTGTAGAACTTCAGAGGCAGAGAAGTTCTGCAGGAAGGGTCGCTAAGAAAAGCATGTTAGCCAGGGCAAAGCACAGAGAAGGTGGGAGATAGGAGGCCAGAGGTGTTTGTTTGCACGTAGGTAACAGCAATGAATGACGGGCTTCTGTGGGTCAGGATATTAGCTGTCCTCAAATTCTTGAATAAGATTCTGGTAAAAAGATAATACAAAATGTTTTCTTGTGTTTGTTTGCACGTAGGTAACAGCAATGAATGACGGGCTTCTGTGGGTCAGGATATTAGCTGTCCTCAAATTCTTGAATAAGATTCTGGTAAAAAGATAATACAAAATGTTTTCTTGCTGGGTCCATGCCTAGATAGTATGGGCAATTCATTTCCCAGTCAGAAATCTGCAGCAGCTGTTTAGAATTCTAATTTGACCATCAGCAAAAGTTTTCATTCTTCAGCCCATTTAGCCCCCAGGTGGAAGCTGGGCTTTCTGTTCCCTCCTGTGTCTGTGACCACACTATTGAAATTACTGGTCTTTTTTATTCAACAGATTTGAGTTAGGATACCCTTGCTTCATAATCGCTTGATGTTTTAACTTTCTCCCACTGGTATCTTAACTGAGGATTTCAAGTATCTTAAAGCAGAGGTCAAAAACTCAAACTCCCTTATGGACTAAATAGATTGTGTGAATGTGTGAGGATGGACCCAGTTGTCTTGAGATCCTCCTGATACATTGCAGTATATTCTAGAGTTTGCTGAAGTCTTTGCTACCTTCCCCCCATTTTTTTCAGACACTTAGTCTGTGTATTGTTAAATTGCAATAATGACCAGTGTTTCCAGAGCTTTCAGTCTTCCAATAAAAACCATAATTCCAGAATTTTATTAGACATATCCTCATTTTGAAATGCTGTGAACCAAATTCAGCCAGCCTCTGAGCTAATAACTTCTAACTTAAGAATGCATCTAGAATAAAAAAAAGTCTAACATTGAGAGCAGATTATTTAACTGGTCACTTTCTCAGATCCTTCTGGGTATAGCATCTAAACATCATTTGACAAAGTTCTTTCACATGCATGATCATATTTGGCCTTAAAGAGTTGGGGCACGTGTTAGGGGCTCCACTCCACAGATTAGAAACTGAGGCTCAGAGAGATTGTCTGGCAAGTCCAACATCACACAGCTAAAGCAGAGCTCAGCTGGGCTATAATTCATTCTCAGATGGCCTCACATGGCAATGCCTTGCCCCTACGTCTCACTACCTAAAATGCTCCTGGGTAGTCAGCTAAGAGGC
>NW_007729153.1:19993-34740 GCF_000696425.1 Galeopterus variegatus
ATTCCACTGTCCAAATTTGGAGTCCCAACTTGACCACAAGCAGATACAATTTCACTTTGTGGGATTTTCCCAGCTTTTCCTTGCATTATGGTTGCAAAGCTTGTAACACCAGCTGTGTCTGAGCCAGCCCTCCAAAAAAGGCAATTGTGCTCCCTGATAGAATCACGAAGCACAGTGCTGCTGCCAGCTCTGCTCCTTGAGCGGCCTTTTCAGGATTCTGGGGCTGCTTCCAGCCCTTCCTCCCCACTCACCAGTTAATGATGTGGGCCCCTCAAACAGCTCACGATCCTTTAAGAGGCCTAAGAAAAGACGGGGGAAAACAATGCATACTCTTCCTCTCTCATTCCCTGGGACTCCGTTCTTATCTTCTCCATCAAGACTCTGTCGCTCTTTTATTCATTTAATCAATATACGTTTATAAATTACTAACTGTGTCCCAAGCATTTATGCTAAGAGTTGGAGAGAATAAGCTAAACAAGACAGAGTGCTATTTCTACAAGGACTCATGAAACAGTAGGGAAACAGGCATGAGATAATAATAATAATACCAGGCCACAGTCCCTTACCCAAAGTCCTTGAGGTCAGAGAATTTTCAGAATTCGGAAATTTTTAGACCTTAAAGACATGATATAATGTATGTATTGTATATTTCACAGATTCCCACAATCAAATCTAACTTGCATAAGACTTACAAGTAGCCTCCTATCAGCTCAGTTCAGATTTTGTCCCCAAAATTTATTTGGCACCAAACTTCCCATTACAGAGCCTTCTGGATTTTGAAATTAAAAAGATGGGATTGTGGGTCTCTAACAGTTGTCATTTATTGCATGTCTACTACGTCCCAATCAATTGACGTGTCTTAGCCCCTTTTACCCTCTAAACAGCCCTTCAAAGTAAACTATTGTTTTGATTATTACTGAATACCCTGTCTGGTAATTTTTTTTTTCACATAGACCACCTTAAGGGAGCCTCCTAGCATTGCAGCAGGATATTGTTCTCTCTATTTTAAGGAAAGGAAGCTGAGGTTCATGGAGGTTAAGCAACTCTCATAAGGCTGTGGAGAAAGTCAGTAGAAGAGCTGAGACCCACGTCTGTCGGTACCAGAAGCTGTGTTGTTTCCATGATGTAAACCTGCTGCCTTTCGTGGGAGCCACTTCGATTCCGCTGAAGGCCCTTCCTGCCCTTTTCACTTCCAGATCCAAAGCCCTCCCTGCTTTCCCTCAGAGGCTCCACAACATGAAAATGGTAAGTCCCATCTCACAAATTGGTTCTGAGAAACACAGCCCTATTAATGGTCCTTGGTTTTTTTCTTTCATTGCAAAAAGTTTCAGAATCAGACTTGTCTGGGGTTGAATTTCATTTCTTACCCTAACATGAGCTTGGAAAAGTCACTTAACCTCTCCAAGAGTGTTTTCTCATACTTAAAGTGGAAACAAAAAAAGCTCATAATTATTAGAGCCATTATGGGGATAAAATGAGCTAATTCATGTAAAGTGCTTAATATGATGCCTGGAAAATAGTAAGCACTTGACGAAGGATGGCTATTACTGTTGTCATTGTTATTATTATTATTGTTAGCTGTCAACATTATCATAAAGTTATTGTTTGAGCACAATCTGACCTAAGTAGTAAACAAAGTGAATTAGATGCGGTAGCGCAGAGAAATCTAGAACACTCTAGTACCTGCAGGTCCACAGTCTTTTCTGAAGAAAGCTGACCATATGATCCATGATACTGTGAACAAAGCCAAGTGGCCCAAGAATAGGAACTTGACCCATGAACTGTCACCTGTAGCAGCTTCTGGCTTCTGAGTTCTCTTGGTACAAAGCATTGCCCAAAAGGGATAATAATGATTTACAGAATTCACCAGAAAGTCTTTTTAAAGGGAGTTTGGATGTGAAATACATAAAAGATCAGCTGGTTGTGGGATGTAAAACCAAAGTACACCCTAGAAAGGAAGCAGACCTCTGGGGCAGCAAAGCCACAGTCTGCAAGGGCGTAGAGAATCGATACAGGGGGCAGCATCAGGTGCAACAGATGCAGAGAGAGAAATAAGGACAGGCGAGTCGCCAAGATGCCAGAGCAGGGCCTTCTGCCACGATCGCTCGAACTCCAAAGTCGGTGCTCTTGACTTCCACACTGGGGGCCACAGATCCTCACTCCTTCTGGGGTCCGTGAAATAACAGAAATGAGGAGTAGGTGCCTGGGGAGGCCTACTTCAAAGTGGAGAGTGCCCCGCTTTTCAAAAAGGGACAGCTGCTAATGCATATTAGACAAGGGGTACGATGAGGGCATGGCAGCCAGATGTGTCAGGTCATCTGACTTTTCAAGAGAAGCCAGAAGTCCAGATACCCATGGGAAAACTCCAGCGCCTTCATGTTGAAGATTAATTTAGTGATTATTTTAATCACTGCACAAGCAAAAATACACACACGCTCACACATGCACACATCATCTTCAGGTTAGATTGAGTCCACAGATCGTCTGTTGCAAGAGAAAGCAGATTTTCAGTTCAGTGTCCAAACTCCCTTCTCTAACAGATGGAGACAGGAAAGGAGGAAGATGTGCTATCAGCCCAATGATTATGGATCCCAGAGACTGCCGTTTAAAGGCAGTTTCTGAGAGAAGAATCCAAAGAGAATGTTTTATCAAACGGTTCGAACCATTTTGTAAATCCAAAGGAAGAGGAGATGTATGTTTCTGGTCAAGATAGAGTAATAAGGCTAGATTTATCCTCCCACTGAAACAACTGAAAAACCAAACAGTGAATTGTGGAAGAAGGGAAATAATGGGGTGAGCCCCACGGTTATTCCAGATGACAACCTGGGGAGCTTTCTAGGCCGTGCCACAGGAAGGAGAATCCAGCAGAGCCAGTGGTCTCACTGAGTTGGGGTCATGGAGCTGAGCATGTGGGGAGAGAAATGGCTGGAGCTGGAGGACAGAGCACCAGAGCAGAGAGAGCTGCCCAGACAGAAAATTCCAGAGCTCTGCGTTCCCCCGTCTTCAGCTGACTGCTAATCAGCGCATGCGTGGAGGGAAACTATCTGAAGACAGAGGCAGGAGAAGCACCAACGAGGGTTAGAGAAAACACTCCCTGCTGCTGACACTGGGCCAGGAATAATTCTTTTTCTCAATAGCCAAAGTGGAAAACCATAATTTATGGAGTATTGGGTAAAATATTCAGAATAGTTTTGCCCTCTTAATGGAGAAAAATAGTACTTGTCTAAATGTCACTCTCTCTTGCCTAAAAAAAAAAAAAAGCGTGAAAGCAAAATCCAAATGGATCAAACAATGTGTGGCAAATGTACACCTGTGAAACCATAGCCACAATCAAGATAATGGACAGAACCATCACCCAAGTTTCCTACTGCCCTATTGTAATCCCTCCCTCCATCCCTTTCCACGGTCCCCTGTTCCTCCTTATGCTCAAGGAAAACAATGATCTGGTTTCTCCTCATGAGAGATGAGTCTGCATTTTTCAGAACTCTGTAGAAGTGGAATCCGTGTGTGCTCTTTTTCTGTCTGCTTCTTTCAGCACAGTGATTCTGAGATTCATCTATGTTGTGCAGGTGTCAATTGTTCATCCTCTTTCTGTTGTTCATTAGTATTCTTCTAGAAAGCAAAAGTGGAGAGAGAGAGGATTTCCTGTGCTCTTTTTCTGTCTGCTTCTTTCAGCACAGTGATTCTGAGATTCATCTATGTTGTGCACGTGTCAATTGTTCATCCTCTTTCTGTTGTTCATTAGTATTCTTCTAGAAAGCAAAAGTGGAGAGAGAGAGGATTTCAATGGGTTGGCAAAGTTTGCCATCTGAGCATGTGGGTACAAGGAGAACGGTTACTTCTGGCCTCAAAGCCAGAAGTGAGCGAGCATGAAGTACAGAAAGTCAGGAGGTCATGAGAGAAAGGGCACAAAGCCAGTCCTGCCCGTCCAGATGCAGTTATGAGAGCCCTTCAAGGAACTCGGAAGAAGAATTTGGAACAAATATTCACACGTGGTTATGTGCACACTTGATTCAGAAACACAGAGGTTTGTTACTCAATCTGGGGCCCACACCTGCCATCTCTGATTGTTAGATAATAATAACTAGAGAAGCGGGTTGAGAATGACTCTGAAGCTGCATAGAGGTTGAGAGCCAAGAGTGTTTCAGCGGTGTCCACCACAGGCATGAGGTCGGAGCATCACTGGTACACGGGTTCCACTTTTGCCATACCTGCTTGGCATTGGCTCCCATTGGAGGCATGAGGGAGGTTAAGTATTCTCATTTTGAACCCATTATTTCCTTTTCTGAACAGAACCTCTCTTTGATACTCTTTTCCTCAATCCTTCCACCATTCCAGGAGACACAGAGCTCACTCTAACCAGTGATCAGGCAACCGGGTATGGAGCTTCTGTCTCTGATTGAGGCTTCCTTCCTTCATGCCATTTCACCTAGTTGGGCCTCAGTTTCCTCCTCTGTTCTGTGTGCTCATGTGAAACCAGATGATCTAAATTTGATAATAAAATAAATACACTTATTAGATTAAATTAAAATAAATAAAATGAATACAACCATTGTCCAGCATGATGTTTCCCTACAGCAGATTTCTTATAGGTTAAAAAAAATCAGAGATTTAATAAATTTGCATTCAGTATTCAGTTATTTTCCATGTTTGCTTACTCTTCATATGTATGAGTTCCATCTGTGTGGAGTAATTAAGCACTTTGAAAGGATAAGAAAAATTGCTTTTGACCTTTGGAGAATGAAATTTAGGGTTTATTATTTGCAAAGCCCCAGGTAAATAATGATTATACAGTAATAAATTGTGTAATTGCATTTAATCTTTGCCTGGAGGCCAGGAAGCACTGCAAATTAGTACCTTCCAAATAGGACTCTGTGATTCTGGGAGGCAGTGGGAACCAGCCGGTGTCAGACACCTGTCACTGCAGCAAGCATTTTTCCCGAGTCTGAAACAGTGCAGAGGCCTCAGGTTTGGTCCAGTTTCAATCACTGCCATCCAAGTGATGAGGAAGACCAGGACAGATTATTAGGGGTAGGAAAAACATGTCCTAGGACAGACGATCAGAAGATTTTAAACTGTAACCAAGACGAGGCTAAGGGCCAGCTTTAGGAATGTGTTCCCAAATCCAGCCAACAGAATGGGTTGAAAAAAGCCATGAGATAATTAGTTGAAACTTTTTGCAACCTCCAGTTGCAGGTGTGTCTTGAAGGAGCCATTGCCCCTTTCTGGGCTGGGGAAAGAAAAACATGGTGATGAAGATGTGAGTACCAGAGTCAGATTGCTTGGGCTTGAACCCATGCTCTGGTATGTCCTCTGTCCCTGACCTTGAGTTCAACCCTTAGTTTCTTCGTAATATGGAGCCAATCGCATTGCTTTCCTCATAGGGTTGTATGAAACTAATGAGATAATACATAGGAAGCCCCGTGTTAATGATAAAAACAACTCCTTTAAATCACAAGTGAGATCTTCAGCATAAATGTGTTCTTCAGAAATCCAAAACCTAATCTTTTCTCTCAGCAATCATTTTCATATTTTCATAACTTTTTAAAACACGTCATATGCTTCCCCACGTACTGAAACAAGGTTGAAGGAAAGAACCCAAATTTGGAACAAGAAAATACAGGGCTTTATCCTGGCTATACCACTCAGTCACCGAGGGACCCTGAGCCAGTCACAGGATGCAACTGAGCAGCAGTTTGCTGCCATTTGAAGTGATGCACATATGTCACAGAGCTGACAGAGGAGATACACATGAAAAATGCTTTACAAACTTAATCACCAAACAAAAAAAAAAGTTGTTGCTTATTTTTCTTGATGATTCAAGATCATTGTTGGGAACATGGATTGGTATACCATAACATGATGGTTTTATTCCATGAGGGTAAGTGAAAAAAGTGCCAACTGTTCACATGCCAAGTAGTGATAAATGCTATGATTAAAGTGGGTGAAGAACATGAAAAGAAGAGAATTAGAGAAGGCATAATATTTTAGACAGGGTGCTCTTGTGATCTTAAAATCATCCTAAGAAACAGGAATAGTAAGTACAAAAGCCAGGCTTTTTATTTCTTGCCTCCTAGAACCTTTTTTTTGAGGGGGGGTGGATTTTTGTCAAGAAACAAACTCTCGAATGAGTTTTTTTCAAGAAGTTCTCATTGGTGTTGTATTACAAAAGTTCCCCAGTGCCTAAGAATGTCTGCCTCTTGCCTTATTGCTTAGAAGGCAGATTGGCTGATGATAAACTCCGTGGTTCCACATTCTTTTCCTCAGAACAGTGTTGCCTTTGCTGCACTGACTTCTGGCATTGACGGTTGCTGTGGCAACAGCTCAGAAGGATGGGGAGTAGAACACAAAGTGCCTGGAGACAGAAAAATCAGTAAATAACCATTATTCTGTCCCTGGTGAGAAGGAGTGAAGGAGGAACTAAGGCAGAGGAGAGGGAAATAGTGAAGGGGAGAGAAGCACCACGTGACTTGAGATCAGTCAGCACCTCCGTACGTTTTTGTCAATGTGGTGTTGGACCATGAGGGAGTAGAATCAGATCAAGCTTTCGGAATATGAGAAATTTAGGTTCCAATCCCATATCTGCCCCTTACCACCTTGAGATAGTCACTTTGCTTCCCTGAGCCTCGGTTTATTTCTTCATCTACCAAAAGGGAGCAATAATTACCTTAGAAGGGTCTGTAAGGATTAGAGGCAATGTATGTAAAGTTGTTGGGTTAGTACCCAGTGTCAATCAAGTTGCACATACTAAATAACAAAAGCTATTATTTCTATTATACCAACACTGGCTATGCCACAAAGTTGTTGAAGACCAAATAATGGATAAACTTAACATGGGGGTGTACACACATACACACATATGTACATGTTAGAAAAATATACATATGAGATAAAACATACATATGGAAAAGGAAGGCAAAAGTACACTTAGAAAGATTCCTGACAAATGCTGTGCTAAATGCTGATATTATGTCTATAGACATATGTATATTGCAGAGGTGTTCTCTGCAAAAGTCAACTTAACCCACATTTAAGTCCCAAGGAACTTAAATATCAATTTGCTTTTACTGTGAAAAACTGCTTGCAAAACAGTAACTCCCTAAATGCAGATTCCTTCTTGAGATGTAAGATGGAATAGGTGAGTTCACATAGTTGGCCACAATGAAGGGGTCAACGACACTGATGAAAAAAGCAGTTAACTAACTTGGTGATCCATCAAAATCTGGTCCTATCATCAACAGAATCATCTTTCCTCCTGTTAAAGTCATTATAACTGTTTCTTCCTGGACTATTTTTGTCTTATCTTCTCTGTACTAATAAACCAAGTATCAACTGTGAGAGTAAACAGGGAAAATGGGAGGAATCTAAGTTTATATCAAACTGACAAGTCTGCTAGGTCCCAGTATCTACCTCTATTTTCGTTTCCTCTGCCTTCCAACCTTTATTTTATTTTGTTTTATTTTTCAATTTATTTTTCTGTGAGAAGATTCTGGGCTCCTCAAAGCACACTTGAGTCTTCTATGATGTCAGAATGGTTTCCCTGAGGTAGATACAGTGGAACACTACTCTGCCATAAAAAAGAATGAAATTCTGCCATTTGCACCAACACGGATGAACTTTATGTGAATTGAAATAAGACAGGCACAAAAAGAGAGATACCACATGTTCTCACTCATAAGTGGGAGTTAAAACATAAATTTTAAAAAGAAAGAAAGATACAACAATCATAATAATTCATTGGACTTTCAAAAAGAGAGAACAGAACTGAGTCCCCCAGAAGTGGAAAGTGGGGGAGAGGGAAAGGGGTTAGCAGAAATTGGTAAAGGGCCACGAAAAATTATTACATTGTGTGAAGTTGAGTATACTAATTATCCTCATTTGAGCATCACATATTGCACACAGTTGTTGATATTCAACATTGTACCCCACAGATATGTACAATCAATTATGTTTCAATAATAATTTTTTTTTAATTAAAAGAGAATGGTACACCTGAGGAAAAGTATCCTCAAAGGAAGTGAAATGCTTCTTGACGGGTTCACACCCATCTAGGTTTCTTGCAAACTTTAACTCTGAAACATTAACCAGGTTGGCTCACCAGTTAACAGATTAACAACTGCCACTTCGGGAAAATTCTCAGTTCTCAGGGATTGTATCTTCAACTTCAGGGCAATAGGAACATTCAACTAGAAATCTGATTGGCCATGTACTTTAAGTGAACGGAATCAGAGTGAGAGAGATTGATGGGGGTCCCCAGAACAGGAAAGCATAGATGCATATACACTTTTTTTTTTTTTAATTTTTATTTTGTCAATATACAATGTATATGATTATTATGGCCCATCACCGACACCTCCCGCCCTCCTCCCTCTCTCCCCTCCCCCCCAAGAATGTCCTTTCTGTTTGTTTGTTGTAACAACTACAAAAAAAAGTATAGTTGTTATATCTTCTTCCCCACCCCACCCCACCCCGGTTTTTTTTTGTGTGTGTGTGTGTGTGTTTGTGGGTAAATTAATTTGTTTATTTTTTTTTTAGCTCCCACCAATAAGTGAGAACATGTGGTATTTCTTTTTCTCTGCCTGACTCGTTTCACTCAATATTATTCTCTCAAGGTCCATCCATGTTGTTGCAAATGGCAGTATTTGATTAGTTTTTATAGCTGAGTAGTATTCCATTTTGAACTGGAAGAACCTTGAGAAATCATCCAGACTAAGGAGTAGTCCTCGAACTTTAGAATACATCAGAATCACTTGGAAGCCTTGTTAAACACAGGTTGCTAAGCCCCACCTCAGAATTTCTGACTCAATAGATGAAGGGAGAGGCATGAGATTCTGCATTTATAACAAGTTCACAAGGTAATGCTGATTCTGCTGGTTGGAGGACCACACTTGGAAAACCACTGGTCTAGAGTAACAGTTCTCAATCTTTGCTGCATATTTGAATCACCCACAGAGATTTTTAAAATTCCAATACCCAAGTCACATTTCATATCAATTAAATTAAATCAGAATTTCTGTGGACAGGACCCTAGTATTCAGTCATCTATAAGGTTTCCCAGATGATTCCAATGTGCAGCCAGTTTTGACAGTCAATTTATTTTCCAGGTGAGGAAACCAAGACTAAGTTGTTGGTGTCAGGAAAATGTCTAGATCCTGAGTCTCCTGTCTCCCACTGAGAGCTCTTTCTGCTTTATTCATAATACTGATACTCAGAAAGAGTGAAAGTACATAGCAGACTGGACTAGGTAACAGATGCTAACAAGAAAGCCCTGTATTACTGCACTCATTATAAGAATTGCAATATACATGTATTAGTTATCACTTGCCATATAACAGATTATCTCAAATCTTAGTGGTTTAAAACAACAATCACTGTTTCACAGTATTTGAGGGTCAGAAGTCATACCCAGGCAGCAGTCAACTAAAGGTCTGAGTGGAGGAGGGTACACTTTCCAGCTCACTCTCATGGCTGTCATCAGTCTTCAGGTCCTCACTGGCTGTTAGCCAGTGACCTCAGTTCCTGGTCAGATGGGTCTCTTCATAGGGCAGCTCACAACATGGCACCTGGCTTTTTGCAGAAGGAGCCTGTGAGCAAGATAAGAGGTAAGCAAGATGGAAACCATAGTCTTTTTGTAGCCTGACCTTAAAAATGACATCCCATCTCTTTTGTTTGTTAGAATCAAATTACCAGGTCCAGCACTCACTCAAGGGGATTACACCAAGGGCATGAATACCCAGAGGCAAGAATTACTGAGGACAATCTTAGAAGTTACCTACAACTACAGGAATTTAAAAGAAATAAAACACTAATAATAAACCATAGTACTCTCAGCATATAGAAAATAATGATAAGAGCATTATAAACAATTCAAGGCTTCTGAGAGATGAGTTTTCCCTTCACAGATGGGGGTGAGACAAAGGAGACCCAGAAAGAAGAGAGGAAGCAATGCAAAAAAGAAAACCAGGAGTAAGGTTTTCCCTCCAAATTTGCCAGGAATATAAAGAAAAGAACTTGTGAAAATCAGTACAAAAGTGAAGGGAGGTGAAACATGAAGCTTTATTGCAAATGGAAGAAGCTAGTAGAATGTCTGATAAACAAGGGGCAACTGTGCTATCCTTATCAGGATATATGTAAATATATCAGGAAAATATGTAAATATTTAATTTCATCCAGATGTTTAGGCTGGCTGAATAAAGAAATAAATGTAAATTAAATCTTAATTCTTGATGAAATTTTATTCTATCTCTACCTCTAGATTAAAATAATAGGCTATACAGGAACAAAGACACCATTTTTATACAATTGAGTTACTCAGTAGGTCTGTGGCAAATTCACAGCTAGAACTTGATTCTCCTGGCTTTAGCCCAATATTTTATTTACATAACCCCACCCATAACCCATAACTCAATAATACACAATACTTTTCTTATATAACGCCACCCATAACTCGATAATGCACACTTAACTCTACATACAGTAGGTTACCAACATTCCATGCCATGGATGACCTCAAGTCTCATGCTTGTACAACCACTTGCAAAGGTGAGAAACAAGGTTAGGTGATTGCGCTCATGCCGAAAGTGACTTATTTCACTCCCAGCTTGTCTACCTAGACAAATGGGAAGGTTATAATAGATATAAAGAAAAGCATCAGAATATGCCCAGCCCAATTATATTTGATTTCTTTACTCAATAAGAATTAACTAAAGGTCAGATATGTGCCAAGCACTGCACCGGGTACAGAGGGTACAGAAAAGACACACCACCTGCTCCTAAGGATCTACAGACTCGGACACAAAGAGGTCAGTCAGTAATTACAGTACAATTCAGATAGATGCCTCACTGGGACTACAGATTCAGGGAATTTAAGTCAGATTGGGGTTAGAGTCTTAATGATGAAGTGAAGTTTATTCAGATAAAGCCAGGAAAAGCCATCAATGGAAGTAACTTTATGTACAAAGGAGTGAAGGCTTACAAGAGCATCACATGTCCATGAACAGAAAAGAAATTCAGTGTGGCTGGACTGATGGATTTATGGAGAAAAGAAGCAAAAGCTGAGAGCAAAAGGGACTATACTCATTTCCTATTGCTGCTATAATAAATTACCACAAACCTAGAGGCTTAAAAAGACACAAATTTATTCTCTTACAGTTCAGGAGGCCAGAAGTCCAAAATGAGCCTTACAGAGCTAAAATCAAGGAAGGAGCAGAGCTGATTCCCTCTGGAGGATCCAGGTTAGAGTCAATTTCTTGCCTCCTTCAGCTTCTAAGGCTGCCAGCATTTTTTGGCCACATCACTCCATTGTCTGCCTTTTGTTATCACGCTGCCTTCTCCACTTCCGCAGCCAAATTTTCATCTGCCTCCCTATTACAGGGACACTTGCAATTACATTTATGGCCCACCTGTATAATCTAAGACAATCTTCCCATCTCAAGATCCCAACTTAATCAAATCTGCAAAGTCCCTTTTGCCATATAAGATAACATTTATAGGCTTCAAGGATCATGATGTGGATATCTTTGGTAGGTCATTTTTTCACCTACAACAGGAGCTATGTGAGCTAAAATGAGGATTTTCCCCTTAAAACATATAGAAAGCCACAGTAATGTTTTAAGCAGGAGAGTGATGAAGTAGATTTGGGGAAATTCATCCTGGTAGCCTTATGGAGGATGCATCAAGGGTCCCAGAAGGTAGGTGGGCTGCCAAGTTTTTAAAAATCTGAGTAAAAAGTGATAAGGACTTAAACTAGGGAAAGTGTTTGGAGATGAAAAGAAATTAATATGACAAATTTTATATATAAATCAGGAAGACCTGAAGAATGTTAGAATCTAGGGAGTGAAGGGAAGGAGACATCTGAGAAGACTCACAGATCTCTGGCTGGAGTAACCGGTTAATACTGATGATATTTATACCAATTTGATTTACAAGAGATTAACAGGTTTGTGGCTAATTTTGTATTGGAGGAGAAAAAGGAGCTGGGGGTGATGAGTTATTTTATGGACCAGTGGGTATTAGATGCCCAAAGTATACCTCAGGAAGACAACCAGCTATCCAGTGGGAAGTTGGTGGTGCAATTATGAAGCTTAGCAAAGAGGTCTGTCTAGAGAACTTGATCCAAATGATTTCAGCATAAAAGTGAGTACTGAAGCCACATAAAAGCATATTATTAATATAATCATTTTGAAAGATATATAAGGGATAAGAAGAGAGGGCTGTAAATAAACCCCTGGGAAATCCCAGTACACAAAGGTGAGGGAGCCCACAGAGGATCCTGGGAAGAAATGACCAATGACAGAATAGGAAAACCAAAAGAGGATGGACCTCTGAAGATAAGGAAGAGGAGGGATCCAAGGAAGGATTCACTATTGTGTGAGAAAAGTACTATTTGGGAAATCATATAACAGATAGGCATGTAATTTCCCTGAAGATCTCTTGCAAATCAATGAGAAAAATATTAATAATTTAATAGACATATACAGTAAACAGAAAAAAATACAAATCACACTTAAACATATGAAAAAATTGTTTTATCTCCTATATTTAATTTGCAAATCAATGAGAAAAATATTAATAATTTAATAGACATATACAGTAAACAGAAAAAAATACAAATCACACTTAAACATATGAAAAAATTGTTTTATCTCCTATATTTAATAAGTGCAAATTAAAAGTACATAGAGAAAGAATGTTTACCTATGACATAAGCAAAATTTAAAAATTTGGTAACACTGCATTAGCAGCAGTGAGAGGCAATAGGCACTCCTAAGTTGCTGGTTAGTTGTATTATAGACTAGACCATGCCCTAGAACTGTTTTTTGAATATTTATTAAAATGACTAATGTATATACTCTCTCATCAAGTGTGTAATGCTAAATTAACACATATTTACTTCTGTTAAAAAAAAAGTGGAGATGTGTGTGAGTGTGTGTATGTACATATGTGTATTTGTATAAGTATGCATGTTTACTTGTGCATGCAAAAACTGCTTGTTTCCAAGAATAACTCTGGTTGTCTCCAAAAATGGGAAGCAAATACTAGAGGACAGAAGTGGTAAAGAGAATTTTTCATTGTCTTTCCTTGTAACAAGTGTTGAACTTTTCACTATGCAAATTTATTACCTATTCATAAATTAATTAAATTTAATTTATGAATGAAGCAGATATAATATTTCCAAAAGCTACAGAAATAGAAATAAAGGTTAAAAATAGAAGAAAAATTGCTTGGGGAATCAATACTACAGTCACTGGTGTCCTCATAAAGAAGGATTCAGTGATATGTAGGAACAAGAGCCAAATTATAGTTGGTAAGTCCACAGACAGGAAGACCTTAAATGTGAACTGACTTGTCAAGAAAATTTGCTAAGGACAGAAAATAAGAACGTAAGTAGTAATGAAAAATTAAGTTTTTGGCTTATTTGTTGGCTTGCTTGTTTTTAGTATGTACATATTTCCATCCTGAAGGGAAGGAGAGAAAGCTATAAAATGCAAACAAAAGGGGGGGATTTGATGAAGTATGAGGTTCCTAAGAAAGCAGGAGGGCATGAGATCTAGAATGCATATTGATGGGAATGCCTGAATCAGATGGCGTCACATCACATCTGCTGAGACAGGAAAGAGGAGAAGAGAAAATGAATGTACAGAAGATGAGTGTACAAGGATCAGAAAATGAAACTGACAAAAATCTTACCTTTGGCTTTGACTTTTTGTCTCAGTAAAGTTGAGTGTGCAGTCATCTGTGAGTGAAAAGAGTGGTGGCACTTCGGTGGTTTGACCAAAGAAGTGAAAATTAAAACAGCTGCTGATGGAAAGGTATATAGTGTGACCCTGAAGAAAGGCAGAAAATCAGCCTAAAGCACCAAAGTCCAGCTGAGACCCTGAATTTCTAATGATACCAAATAGCCATGGTAGCTTGATTTCTCTCTCAGAATTCATCTATCTACATATTGAAATGAAACACTGAGAGATGAATTTGGTGTGGGGTTGGGTTTTACAATAACGACAAAGGAGCAATGAAAGGTTATTTATGAAAACATGAGTGAAATGCTAAGCCACATAACACGATTGAACTAAGCTGGACAGCAAGGAGCGTGAAGCAGGTAGCAGGGTAAAAACCAGAAGAAAAGAGAAGCACCCAGGGTCTGCAGTCTAAAAGATAGAGAAGAAGGGGAAGAGGGAAAGATTTAAAGTGGAGGATGGAGAATGGGATTTGGAGCTACAAATTTATCATACATTGTTGGTGGGAATGCAAAATGGTGCAACCCCTATGGAAAATGGTTTGGAGGTTCCTCAAACAGTTGCAGATAGATCTACCATATGACCCAGCTATCCCACTGCTGGGAATATATCCAAAGGAATGGAAATCATCAAGTCGAAGGTATACCTGTTCCCCAATGTTCATTGCAGCACTCTTCACAATAGCCAAGAGCTGGAATCAGCCCAAATGTCCATCATCGGATGAGTGGATACGGAAAATGTGGTATATCTACACAATGGAATACTACTCAGCTATAAAAACGAATGAAATACTACCATTTGCAACAACATGGATGGACCTTGAAAGAATAATATTAAGTGAAACGAGTCAGGCAGAGAAAAAGAAATACCACATGTTCTCACTTATTGGTGGGAGCTAAAAAAATAAACAAATTAATTCACCCACAAACACACACAAAAACACACATACACACACACACACACACACAAAATAAACAAACAAACAAACAAACAAAAAACAAAAAACTGGGG